>NC_042621.1:31775593-31964591 GCF_901001135.1 Rhinatrema bivittatum | reverse complement strand
GGCCCATATTCCCTGTATTGCTGCCTGCAACCTCTACCCTTCTACTTGGAAGAACTAACTTACAGTTACCATCAGTGAGTACAGAAACCATCTCTCTCCACAGTACTGATTCACTGGAATCAGGGACTCGCTCCTCGAGGGCCTGCTCTCTGCTCCGGTGCCAGAACTCTCGTCTAGTGGAATCTCTGTTACTGCTAAGTGAGTACAATGCTACCAATTCTCTCTGCTCTAAGGGATCAGGTACTCGTTCCTCGAGGGCCTGCTCTCCCTGTCTCAGAGCTTCTCCTATTTCTACATTGGGCCTCTGAATGTTAATCTTATTGTGTGCTCTTAACACTCAGTCTCTTTCCATTATAGCACTGCCTTGCAGAGGATCCTGTTCCAGCGTTCTGTGTGAGATGCGCCCAGCCAGGCTCTAAAACCACTACTCACTACTGCCACCTCTGGTGGTCATTCACACTGTTTAATAAAAGATTCAAATCTGTGTTTGTCTGTCTGGAGTCTAGCCTGACACCGTGGTCCCTCACGGGACTGCCCCCCTTGGGCATGGTCAGCTGCCACAGTGTCCAAGGATCCACCCAAACACCATTAACCATAACAGCTACGAGCGGTCACCCAGGCTTTACAAAAGGCAGGATTCGATATAAGTGGACATTCCCATTCTCACTGTGCTTTCAGCATAAAGGCGTCTCCTACCAGGTAAAAACAGAGCAGGAAGCCGCTTCTGCCTTCCAACAGGCGGGGATCACAGTCACCTTCCCGGTACAGCATCAGGCCGCTGACGGGGGCAAATCAACCACACACTCAAGATGGTG
The DNA here is from genome assembly GCF_901001135.1 of Rhinatrema bivittatum. Classification (NCBI taxonomy): domain Eukaryota; kingdom Metazoa; phylum Chordata; class Amphibia; order Gymnophiona; family Rhinatrematidae; genus Rhinatrema; species Rhinatrema bivittatum. The sequence continues at coordinate 31,963,776 of NC_042621.1, read as the reverse complement.
TTGAGTTGGGAAACTGAAACCAGGCAGCTCCTCACCAGCAGCAGCAGAGGGACAGCAAGACACCGCAGATAAGGGCTGAAGTCCTTCAAGAGACTGAAAGCCGGTTTGATTTCCTATGGTTGTCATTTATTAACAGTTAACTAAGGGTGTCAGTATGCTTAGATATTGATTGTTTTCCTATTTGCAGAATTTTTATACTGTTATGAGGTTACAGGGGCAGGGATGCTTTGGTGGGGGGGGGGGGGGGGGGAACCTGAAGGGCTGGTACTTCACATGCCTGACATGGAGATTAACCCCAAGATAAGATCCGCAAGGGGTTGTCAGCGGATCAATAAAGGGAAAAAACCTTTAGTTCAGGGTGGGAAACTGCAATGGGGTCAAGGAATCCACAACGTTATACTATGGTATGCAAAAGCAAGGGTCACCAAAAGCAAGAATACTGGCTGGGTAAAGGCAATCATTATGGCCAAGGCTGGGTCATGTTAATGATAGTTTTATTCAGATGTAATCCTTAATGATTCATAGTATCCATCAATATGAAAGGGCTCAATTCTCAGAGGAAAAGATCTCTGCTTAAAAGGGAACTCCTAACTCTGCATGCTATCATTGTTTTCCTACAGGAAACTCATTTAAGAAAGCATCATGAAAGATTACTAACCATTAAAGAATTCCCTCATGTTTTTCTATCTGCAGCAGGGAAAGAATAGATATGCAGGCACTGGGATTCTGATTGCCTCTAGCTTAACTTTTCTCATGCTGCTCCAATTATCCAATGATAATGGCAGATATATGCTTGTAAAAATTAAGTTGGGAACTGATATTATCACATTGCTTTCTGTGCATGCGCCAACAGGGGATCAATCTACATTTTATCTGCAAATTAGAGAGTTATTGGACAAGCATGGGGAAGGTATGTTGATAATGGGGGGGGGGGGGGGGGTGGGATTTTAATATGACCTTGCATCCTGCACTAGATAGATCTGCTAGTAGATCAGCACCTACACAACCTCAAAACACTAAGCCACAAAAAACTCCGCTCTATAATGAGCGAGTGGGAGCTGGTGGACATATGGAGACACTTATATCCTACATTTTATTCCAGTCCACATAACACCTATTCATGTATAGAATATGTGCTAGTGGATAAACAACTTCTGACCAGAGCTCAGGACTCCGATATCGAACCTATAACATGGTCGGATCACAACCCTGTTTGGGTGGACATTGACTTATGGGGAGGGCAGGGTCAGCGATATTGGAGATTAAATACAGCCCTCTTAAGGGATGAGACCTTTGTTAAAGCTATTAGAGAGCAGTTAACTGAATATTTTCGGATAAACTCTCAGTCCCTGTCACAGTTAGTGCGCTTTGGGAGTGCTCCAAGGTAGTAGTCAGGGGTCAATGTATCGCAAAATCTGCAGCTCTTAAGAAGGAGAAGAAAAGCTGCGAATGACTCTTTCTAAAGAGCTTACTGTTATGAATTCGCCGCCTGCGGGGTTCCCCCCCCCCCGCGAGCCAGCTGACTCACTGCTGTTTTCTTCGCCGAGGCGGCAGCCGCCTCGGCCTGCCCACGCGGCCCGGAGGCCGCCCACCGCCATCCCTGGCTCCGCGGTCGGAGCCGCGGCCTCCCACGGGGCAGGGAGTGCCCCTGACGTCATCCGGATCTTCGCGGCGTTTAGGCCACAGCCTCAGGCTCGATTAGCGGCAGGAGCCGCCCCCGAGGCTTCCCGCAGCGGCTGGAGCCGCTGCCAACGCTGGAGCCTGCGTTCAGGCTCTCCCCTGCCTTCCCTGCAGCGTCTGACGCTGCCGACGTGAAGACACTGTGCAGGCCGCTGTCCAGGGTCCTGCACAGCCCTGCTCTGCCTGCCTTAGACGCGCGGCCGCGTCTCTCTGCAGGATTTAAAGGGCCAGACACAGGAAGTGTCTGAGCCCCACCTAATGACTGTTTACTGGCTCAGCCCTATAAAGGGCTGCTCCGTTCTTCATGCCTTGCCTTGCATCGTGTTCCAGTCTTCGCTCTGGAGGCTCCGGCCTGCCAGAGACTTTGTAAGGTCTTCTTCTTCCGGAGCTCCGCACCTTGATCTCTTCGTTCCATGTTCCATGTCTTCGCCTGAGGTCCATGTCCAGGTTTCTTCGCCTTCGTCCTGGTGTTCCTGCCTTCCTGATGTTCCTGCCTTCACTCCGCCTCGTCCTCGCTCTGGAGCCTTCTGGTACCGGTAGGCCGGGGGTTCCCCAGATGTAGTTCCTGGGTGGACTAGGCTGCCGGTGGACGGTTGTCCTGTGCTCCTGAGCCGTGAAGCCTGATGTGTCTTCCTGTGCTGTCCCGCTCCCGTCGTGGTCCGTGACCAGCCTTGGGGCTGTGTAGGGCGCGTAACGGACAGGGTGGTCCGCGACTCAGTCCCGCGGGTGGCCTGAGTAGGGCGCCTGAGAGACAGTGCCAATGTCCATGCCTTGTGTCTTACCTTGATGCCAAGTGTCTTCATCCGCCTTATCCAGCCATGTGTCTTGCCTCGGATGCCGTCTGCATCATCCCAGCCATGAATCCTCGTCTTGGATGCCGTCGGCATCATCCTTGTCAAGTGTCTCGTCTGCGATGCCGTCCGCATCGATCCTGGTGTCTTGTATCCACAGCCCTGATGTCACGTCTTCTGCCAAGTGTCTTCGTGCCATGTGATGCCGTTGCATCAACTCTAGTGTCTTCGTGCCAAGGCCCGTCTGCCCTCAACCTCAGGCCAGGCCTGCTGCTCCATGCTGCTCGCAGCAGGTCCGAAAGGGCCCGGAATGGTCGGAGGACCATTCACTTTCCAACATCCTCGGATGTTTGGCCATGGGAGCTTGCCGGCCTGGCAGAGGGTAGAGTGTCCAGCCATGCGGGGCCACCGTCAACCCTTGGTTCGGCCCGGGACGGCCTGGGTCGGGCTGAAGCCCATGGGCACACGAAATCCACTGTTTCATAACAGAATGCAAGGCCTTTCGAGGCCGTTCACAACACTTACCATATGAGAAATTCCTCTGTTAAGTTGGGGGAACAATTAGCAGAGTTGAGAACCCAAATTAAACACATCGATGATAATCAAATACTGCATCAGCTAGAATTAACCAAACAACAATATTTCGAAGGGAGCAACAAAGCTGGCAAATTTCTAGCACGCCAGCTTAAAGCAAGGATATCACAAAGCATAATTTCCAAAATAAAAGATGGGAGGGGGAATTTAGTGACAGACCCTACAGACATTCAGAAGTCCTTTTCTGACTTCTATGCCACCTTGTATAGTCCAGAGCAGAACATAGCACAAACCTCCATTATGGATTATCTGGGTGGGGTGATCTTACCTACCTTAACCGAGGAACAACAGCAATTTCTTGATGGGCCTATAATGTTAGAGGAAGTCCACACAGTTATTAAATCCTTAAAGACCAGCAAATCACCCGGCCTAGATGGCTTTTCGGGAGAATACCACCGGGCCTTTGCTGAGACTGTGGCTGAACATTTAGTTAACCTTTTCAATCACATCAGAGAAGGGGAAACATTTCAGCAGCAGGCTAATGTGGCTGGCATAATGGTCCTCCCTAAACCAGGAAGGGATTCCCATGCTGTGTGGATCATACAGGCCCATTTCTTTAATCAACCAGGACTTAAAATTTTGGTCTGAATATTAGCATTATGGTTAAATAGATACCTTCCAACCTTAATACACTCTGACCAAGTGGGGTTTGTGCCACAAAGAATGGCCGCAGACAATGTGCGCAAAATTATTGATCTGATATGGGTGAAACGGGAGCAGGCCCCTGCAGTCTTTTGGCAATTGACGCAGAAAAAGCCTTCAATCTAGTGCATTGGCCTTTCCTATTTCACATGTTAGAGCACATGAATTTTGGTTCGTCCTACCTAAATTGGATTCGACAGTTATATAACTCCCCAAGGGCAACTGTGAAAGTAAATGGAAGCTAGAGTCCCCTTTGTGATTGGCTGAGGCACCGGACAAGGATGCCCGCTATCGCCCCTGCTTTTTGCCTTATTTTTAGAACCCTTTGCAATACGTATCAGGGCCTCTGCTGAGATCCAGGGCATATAATTAAAAGACCACCAGTTTAAACTATCCCTCTTTGCCGACGATATAATGTTCACTTTCTCAGACCCAAGGAGGTCATTGACAGGTGTGGAGCAGGAATTAAAATCTTTCAGTGCAGTGTCTGGATTCAAGGTTAATTTCGAAAAATCCTAACTATTAAATATTACTTTGTCTCAACTTGAAATTATGGAAATCTCACAGCTTTTCCCTTTCCGGTGGGCTAAGAAAGCTCTGAAATATCTAGGGGTTTATATTCATCCCTCTTTGGAGACCTTGTATGATCTTAACTATGTTCCTCTGATAAAAAACGGTAGATAAAGACTTGGACACATGGCATAAGGGACTGCATACATGGTTTAGCCAAATGGCCATTATAAAAATGAATGTCCTACTCGCTATCTTTATTTGTTTTCTACGCTCCCGATTTATCTCTCAGATGCGCTTTTGCACCGATTACAAAAGAAAATCTTTGACTTCATTTGGAGAAGACGCCCTCCAAGGGTGGCTAGAAGTACTCTCTATTTACCTAAAATGCAAGGGGGGCTGGGAGTCCCCAACTTGCAATGGTACCATGCAGCCTCTCAGCTGAGGGCAGTGATGGATGTACATCGTACCCAAACCACAAAGCAGTGGGCTAAGGCGGAACAAATAATGATGGGAAATATGCCTATTGAGGCGTTACCCTGGCAGCCGAGACATACATGGTGCCCCATATCTGTTATTCCATGGTCTTTTCAAACTGCTCTTAAACTCTGGAGTAAATGGAAAAAGAAACTTGTGGGGGACTATAATTATTACTATCAGTCTCATCTTTTTCATAAGGAGTTTGAGACAGGATATCAATCCAGCTTATTTAACACCTGGTGACAAGTTGGCATTGGCACTATAGGGCACTTGTTCCAGGAGGGCTCTCTGATCAGTCTATCCCACTTGACAAAAATATGAACGGGGAGCAGCTAACCTTTTGGCTTATGCCCAGATTAGACATTTTGTTACCAAGTTGTGCACCTCCCAACAATTACGCAGCAATAAGTCTCTATTTGAAAATCTCTGTATAAAAGCTGATTTCCACAGCAAAGTGATAGCTATAATATATGGATTACTCAATAGCTCAACAGAGCATGTCCCGGTGCACAGAATTAAATGGGAGACAGACCTAGGCCATACCCTCACTAAACAAGAATGGGAAAACATCTATCGGAAAGTGGGCAAGAGCTCTATCTCTGCTAGTCTGCAAGAAAATGGATATAAAATGTTGTATAGGTGACATCTTATGTCAGACAAATTAAATAAATTATACCCAACAGTTTCCCCGCTATGCTGGAGGGGATGCGGCAATGTGGGCTCTTATTGGCATATATGGTGGGAGTGCCCCAAGATACAGTTATTTTTGATGGTTATTCAGGACTGGCTCTGTAACCTATTGCATACACAATTTATATGGGACCCTATCAATATTTTTCTATCGGTTCCAGTGAAGGAGCTTGATGGTCCACAACACAAGTTTTGCCATCATGTCTTGACAGCTGCCCACCTAGTGGTCACACAGCACTGGAAATCTAAGGTAGTGCCACCTTTATTGGATGTGCTGGTCCAGTTGAGTAGACACCGTCGGTTAGCTTATCTGATGGCAGCAAAAAAGAATCAGCTGAAAATATGGAAAGTACTCCCTGAAAGAAATCTTTCATAAGCTTAGTAATATAAGGCTCCATCTCCTCATGATGCTTTTGGGGAGCAAATGAAGGTAGCGATGGGTCATTATGCATGGTCTCCTTTTGAAACGGTCTTTAGCTATCTCACACTTTGTATTGGCAACGACAAAGCCCTTATTGACTTTATTGACTTTCTTGACTTAATGCACATTGTTCGACATGAGCAACTGCTTTAGCACCAATGTATATTTGACATCTAAAGTTACCCTTGTTGGACCACATGGTTGTTGATATACGTCTGGGAAATGGACGGGCCTAAGTCCCACGGGAGGACTGTTCTTGGGCCATACGGCGTTATCTCCTCCGCTCTCTCCCAGTCTCTGTGACCTCTGAACCAGCGATGGTTCGAACCCCTGCCCTGGAGGACTCAGGGGCAGGAGGCAACTTTACTCTCAGACGTTTTGTGGAAAACCTGAGGAGCCCCTTCGTCAAATTAGAAGATCCATTATTGTATTACAATTTGAAGTGGGCCTTCGACGTTCCTTTCCATCATCACTTGTCTTGAAGATCTTATGATGTCTACAGCAGTTCTACTACTGGCTGCTGATATTCATAGCGGTTGCTATGTTCTCCATAGCTAGCGATGCTCTACATCTTTACCATCTTCACGGACTATTTCTTAGAGATATATGCTATGATTGGTTCACTCGGAAGTCGTGCCTGAAGGTCTTCAGCACTGTTGATTCCAAAGAAGATATCTCTAGCTACCAGTCTGTTGATTGTTGGTGCTGCTATCAAGAACCGAAGAAGATTTCTAGCCACCAGCCTGTTTGATTTGCTGGTGTTGCCACCATCTCTCTTCCAGCATTCTACGGAAGAGTTAACCAGAAGTGGGTCCTGGACGTATCACAACCTTGCCACTTCTGTTGAAGTTTCATTGACGTCCATAGCAGCTAGCCATTGCTGCTGAATTTCTCTACTTATTCAGCATTGAAGAAATTCCTTGTGAGTGGGGTGGACATACCCCAACATCGCCACTTTTGCTGAAGGTCAGTGACGTCATAGCAGCTAAGCCATTGCTGCTGAATTCAACATCTCATCCAGTGACTTACTGAAGAAGTTACCCTTAGAAGTGGGATTGGACGTACCCCAACCTTGCCATTTCTGTTGAAGTTTCAGTGACATTATAGCAGCTGAGTTATTGCTGCTGAATTCAGCACTTTATCCAGTTTACATGACTGAAGAGATTACCCTTAGTAGTAGGGTTGGACGTTCACCAACATTGCCACTTTCGCTGAAGGTTCACTGACATCATAGCAGCTGAGTTATTGCTGCTGAATTCATATCATCCAGTTACTCACTGAAGAGTTAACTTTAGAAGTGAGGTTGGACATACCCTAACATCACCACTTTTGTTGAAGTCTCAGTGGTGTACTGAAGAGATACCTTTAGACATGGGGTTGGACGTACCCTAACTTCGCCACTTCCATTGAAGTCAGTGGCGTATATAGCAGTTAGCTATTGCTGCTAAATGCTACCATCTCTCATCCAGCTACATTTACTGGAGAATCATCTTTAGAAGTGGATTTTGGACATTCTTCTACATCACCACTTCCACTGAATTCCTCAGTGACGTCCACAGCAGCTCCACCTATTGCTGCTGATACCATCAAATACACTCTGCAAGATTCTTCCACATCTCAAGATCCACCTGTCATCTTTGCAAAAGATGAAGTAGAAATCAAGATCTAAGAGAATCTGGATATTCATAACAGAGGCAAGAATTTTGAATACCTTCTGATTGGGAAGGCTTTGGCCCCAATTTGATCACTTGGGAGCCTCAGACCAATATCTTGGATAAAGAGATGCTTCATCAGTTTCACCTCGCACATCCTTTGAAGCCTGGTACCTGAAGAGGAGATCACCCTTTGAAGGGGGGTACTGTTGCGTTCGTGGCTGCTCTACGCTCTCACTCCACCCTCTCTACCTCTGTGGCGACTCCCTCTGGGTCAGATGGACGGCTTGCTGCTGCAGCGTCTCCATGCCGCCTCTCTCCGGCGTACCCAGACCGGCTCGACGCTGCAGATCGCCATGTTTCTGATGACGTAGGACGTGCGTGCGCACCGCTCCGATGTATGTACCAGCTAGGGCGCGAACCTCAGGGTCGTTCCCTGAGATGACATCATCTGCTTCCAGTATAAAACGTCTCAAACTCTCGCTAACAGATTGAGTTAGCAAGGACTATGAATCGGACATGAAATCGGACTTTGATTCAGACTCGCTACAGATTCGTCCAAACTACTCTGCCTCCTCGGACTTACCAGGGGTACCCGCTCCTCGGGGGCCTCGCTTTCTTTTCTCTATTTCAGATTGCAGATAGGAACCGGTACTCGCACCTCGAGGGCCCATGTTCCTGGACACTGAAGATTCTCTACTGCCTGGAAGCTATCGCAGATACAGACATTTGTGAGTTACCATTGCTCTCTCAGAGCTTTCCCTGGAACCAGGTACTCGCTCCTCGAGGGCCTAACTCTTTCCAGCTACTGAGCCTCCTTAAGACCTTATGTGAGATTTGTCATCTAGTTCTGGCCATGAATACAGCATACCTGTCTACTCACTATTTATAGTCTTTCTACAGTTCAGCAACCCTGGAAGCGCTGTTCCAGTTTCTGAGGGACTTCAGCCCTGCCGGGCACAACAGCTCACTACTGCCACCTCTGTGGTTCTACTAACCTGTCTAATAAAAGAACTATCTGTGTCTGTCTCCATAACTAAGCCTAGCCGGTGGTCCCTCTCAGGATATCCTCCTGGGGGCGCTGTCATCTGCCATCGGCCCAAGGATCCACCTATTTGCATTCCTTTACAGCTGAGTGCCCTCTCTAACACTCCGCTGATACAGATTGCTAACTCTGCAGTCTATATCCCAACTACGTTACTAACTCTGCCTACGGAGCATAACAAGATTGTTCCCTCCCTCTACAGGAGCAGACCATAACAGATTGCTAACTCCCTAGCAGATCCATAACAAGTTTGCTAAACTCCTCCTTCAACAGGAGTATCCAACAGCCAGTTCATAACCGATTGCTAAATCCCATCTGCTTGCTCCTTCCATCAGCATAGCAGATTATAACAGATTGCTAACTCCTCCCATCTTGAGGAGTAAAGCCTAACAGATTGCTAACTCCCATCTGCTTGCTCCTCCCAACAGCATAGCAGATCATAACAAATCCCAAGCCTAGGTTCTGCTGGAGGACTACTCCTAGGTCTGACTTCACCGTCTCCTCCATTGACTGTCCTCGTTTCCATTAAAATGGATAACCTGGAGTTCCACACACTGGCGCTGGTGAACTTCGGGGCTGGTGGGAACTTTTAAAAACAACTAAATGAACATCTGCGGAGCCCCACCATCTGCTCCCCTGTGCCGTTATTACTCTCATCCATTCATGGAGAGCCTCTTCCTGGTGAGGTTACCCACACCACGGCCCCCATGTCGCAGACTGAGAAGCAAGCCATGTCTGAGTACATCCGCGAGAACCTGGCCAAAGGCTTCATTTGGCCCTCTAAGTCTCCCGCAGGAGTGGGATTTTTCTTTGTAGGGAAAAAAGATGGCTCCCTTCGTCCCTGCATCGATTACCAAGGCCTAAATGAGATCTCGGAGCTTTTCGATAGGCTAAGATCTTCTCCGAATTGGACCTCCGGGGAGCCTACAATCTGGTCCGGATTCACAAGGGCAATGAGTGGAAGACCGCCTTTAACACACGTGACTCACTTTGAATACCTTGTGATGCCATTCAGCCTATGCAATGCACCGCAGTATTTCAGAACCTGATGAACGAGGTTTTCAGAGATATGCTTTACCAATGTGCAGTTGTGTACCTCAACGACATTCTCGTCTTCTCGCAAGATCTTCAAAGCCATCGCCGGGATGTCTCTCGAGTTCTCCAACGTCTGCGGGACAACCAACTTTTCACCAAACTCGAGACGTGCTCCTTTGAGCAAGAGACCGTTCCTTTCCTTGGCTACATGATGTCCAGCCAAGGCTTCAGGATGGACCCTCAGAAATTGTAGAGTATCCGTGATTGGCCTCAGCCTACGGGTCTCAAGGCCCTTCAAAGATTCCTTGGCTTCGGCAATTACTATCGCTCTTTTATCCACCATTATTCTACCCTGACCATTTTTCTGCCATCCGGACCCTACGCAGCCCTTTGTTGTTGAGGTTGGCGCCTCCGACATTGGAGTAGGAGCCGTGCTGAGCCAATACTCAACTACCCATACTCTACACCCATGTTCATTTTGTTCCTGGCGCTTCTCTCCAGTGGAACGTAATTACGCCATCGGGGATAAAGAATTACTGGCCATCAAGCTGGCCTTTGAGGAATGGCGACCCTGGCTCGAAGGAGCCCAACACCAGATCACCGTATACACGGATCACAAAAACCTCAAGTATTTACATCATGCTCAACATTTAAATCATCACCAGGCCCGTTGGTCCCTCTTCTTTACCCGATTCAATTTCCTGCTGCGTTACCACACAGCCAATAAAAATGGTCATGCCAATGCTCTCTCCAGATCCTTCATTGCAGAGGATGTACCAATTACCCCGTGGCACATAATAGGTCATTCTGTCCGCTACCTTTCCAGTCCTCCTGGGGAAGATGGTGGTTCCTTGCCAACTATGATGGAGGGTTCTTCGTTGGGCTCACACTCTTTGACCTCAGGACATCCGGGCCAGTCCAGGACTCTCTCCACCACTCCAGAGATATTATTGGTGGCCCACTATAAGAAAGGATACCCAAATGTATGTAGAGTCCTGTCCCACGTGTGCCCGTCATAAGCCTCCTGCAGGAAGACCATGGGGACTCTTGCAACTGCTCCCCATTCCAAACGTGCCTTGGACCCATATTGCGATGGACTTTATAGTGGATCTGCCTGTCTCCAAAGGTATCAACATTTTCTAAAATGGCCCACTTCATGCCTCTGCCCGTCTCCCTTCTGTACCACAGCTTGCGAAACTGTTCATCCAGCATGTGTTCCAGCTCCATGATCTCCCCAAGTATATCCTCTCGGACCGTGCAGTTCAATTCACTGCACACTTTTGGAGATCCTCGCTGCAAGAAATTTGACATCGCATTGGATTTCACCTCAGCTTACCATCCCCAAGCCAATGGACAAACTGAGAGGACTAATAGAACCTTAAAGCATTCTTGTGGGCCTACGTGAGCTTACATCAGGACGATTGGGCCGACCTCCTTCCATGGGCAGAATTCACTCTAAATTCTCATCAGTCTGCATCCACTGGCTCGTCTCCTTTCCAGGTGGCCTCACCAGCAGCCCAATCTACAGCAGCCCAATCTACCCCTCAAGAATTGCATCAATTATGGCACAAGACCCAACAGCTGCTCAAGCAGGCTGCCCAGAGATCGAAGAGGTTTTTCGATGCTCATCATCGCAAAGCACCCAGTTCAAACCCGGGGATAAAGTGTGGCTCAGCACCAGGTTCACCCAACTCAAACTGCCTTTGGCTCGCTTCACTCCCAGATATATTGGCCCCTTCCCTGTGCTCCGCTGTCTGGGCCCTGTTACTTACAAACTCCAGCTGCCTTCCTCACTCAAGATTCACGCGAAACCATTGGTGCTCTCCGGATACTCTTAAAAACCACAGGAGCCTCAACCACTGTCCGTGGAGGTGGACACCACTTATCAAGTCCTAGACGTCTTGGACGTTAGAAAACGTGGGAGAAGTGGGAATATCTTCTGTCATAGGAAGGCTTTGGCCCTGAGGAGAATAGTTGGGAACCTGCTGCCATTATTTTAGACAAAGACCTCATCCAGCAGTTCCTAGCCACGCATCCTTGTAAACCCAAACCACCGTTGGGGGGGGGGCCTTAAAGGGAGGGATACTGTGACCATCGGTCGCAGACAGCTGCGACCCGCATCTATTACATCTTCTACTGCCACTGCTTCCCTCTCCGGGTCTGCTCGCGGCAGTGGGTAGTCTCCAATGCCGCATATCTCCTGGTTCCTTGTGGCGTCCTGGACGCCGCTGCCACCCACACCAACTACAGGCCTTCCTAGGTGCGCACGTGTGCCACTGGGCCCTCTTTTGAAGTTGCTATGGCGGGAACCTCAGGGGCGCCCCTGAGTGATGACATCACTGGATCAGGGTTCTTAAGCACCGCCTTCACCCCCCCCTCCTCGGTGGCCTGTGTGCGCCATCTCTGGAGACCTGGTCTCCTGGCTTCCCCTGCTCCTCGGGTTAACCCTGTGCCTCCCAGGTGTCCTATTCGCCGGCTTCCTGCTTCTCGGAGTTGCCTCAGGGAACGCTCTCACCACTTGGGAGACCCTTTTTCACACTTCCCCGCTCCTCGGGGTAGTGCCAACGTTCTATATCAGAGACAGCCTGCACTTCCTACTCCTCGGGGCAGTGCCCATGTTCTACATCGGAGACTGTCCGCACTTCCCCGCTCCTCGGGGCAGTGCCTACGTTCCACATCCAAGACTGACTGCACTTCCCCGCTCCTCGGGGGGCAGTGTCTACATTCCACTCCAGAGATTATCCGGCTTCCCTGCTTCTCGGGGTTGCCTATGTCATTACTCGGAAACCAGACTCAGGCTTCCCCACTCCGCTGGTTAGCCTACATCATTACATCAGTACCCTCCTCGATGCGCAGCTCCACCCCTTGGGGTTGCCCTCTGCAATCTACCTCCTGCTCTTCCGGCCTCGAGCTTCCCACTCCTCGGGTCTGCCTAGTGCCACCCTCTTGGAGGTACTGCTCTCCATTCCAACCTGCTTACTGTGGGGCCCCTCACTGCTGTACCTCTCACCCGCTCCTCGGGGGCCTTCCCATAGATTCTCTCATAGAGCTCCAGCTGTCCCTGACCTCACCTCCTGATGATGGGAACCTGTGGGGCTCCTCCCCACTGGTAGTAACAACTCTCACCTCGGGCCAAGGGTCCACGAAACCCACAGACCATAACAGTTCTATCTTAGGAGTTACCACCCAAGAAAGAGATCTAGGCGTCATAGTGGATAATACATTGAAATCGTCAGCTCAGTGTGCTGTGGCAGTCAAAAAAGAAAATAAATGTTAGAAATTAGTAGGAAAGGAATGGCAAATAAAATGGTGGATGTCATAATGCCTCTGTACTGCTCCATGGTGAGATTGCACCTTGAATACTGTGTGCAGTTCTGGTCGCCACATTTCAAAAAATATATAGTTGCACTGGAGAAACTACAGAGAAGGGCGACCAAAATGATAAGGGACATGAAACGGCTGCCCTATAAGGAAATTCTAAAGAAGTTAGGGCTGTTCAGTTTGGAGAAGAGACAACTGAGGGGGAATTTGATAGAAGTCTACAAATCATGAAATGTAAATTAATGTAAATTGGATATTTACTCTCTCAGATAATAGAAGGACTAGGGGGCACTCCATGAAGATAGCAAGTAGCTCATTTAAAACAAATAAAAGAAAATTGTTTTTCACTCAGCACATAATTAAACTATGAAATTTATTGCCAGAGGATGTGGTTATGGCAGTTAGTGTAACTGGTTTAAAAAAAGGTTTGAATAAGTTCCTAGAGGAAAAATCCATAAACTACTATTAATCAGTAAGGAATAATAGCTTGAGATTTATTTAATGTTTGGGTACTTGCCAGGTACTTGTGACTTGGATTGGCCACTGTTGAAAATAGGATGTTGGGCTTGATGGACCCTTGGTCTGACCCAGTATGGCATATCTTATGTTCTTATGTAAAGATATCATCTTTTATCTAATCTCTCCATTTGTTCTGAAAAGAAATCAAAAGGGCCACCAAGTTGTCTCACAAAATGTCCCCAACTCCTCCTCTTTCCTCCCCCCACCCCTCAAAACAAAAAAGCAGGAGTGTTTAGGAAATAAGAGAAACTGGATGTGGGGAAAGTTTAATATGTTACACTTGCCGACTGCGGGAATCAGCGGTCGGCCTCTGTCATCCCGGGCCTCCTGGTGATGGCGGGAAGCCAGCGCCGCCCTCTGTTGCAGCTTTGAGCTGCTGTCCACGATCCCATGCCACAAGCTCCTCCTCCTCTTCGTGGCTGAATACCACTAATGCCACCGTGCTGCCTCACTGCTGGGATGCCACCGAGCCTCCTGCACCTTGGCTTCCCATAGGCATGCATGCGCACTTCTCTGTTCTATTTAAAGGGCCCGCGGCGGGAAAAAGACCCGTGGCCATTATGGATGACATCACTGCCAGGGGCTATTTAAGGCAAGCCCCTGTATGCAGGCAGCGCCTTGGCAATAGGTCTCCTCGCTCTTCAAAGTGCATTGCCTACTGAGTTCCTGAGTTCATCCTGCTTCTTTGTTTCCCCTGATTGTCTTTGGCCTCGACCTTGGATTGTTTACTATGAGATATGCTGCCTGCCACGATCCTTGTCTGGATACCGACTATGAGATACGCTGCCTGACATGACTCTTGCCTGGATACTGTCTATGAGATATGCCACCTGCCAATACCCTTGCCTGGACATTGTCACTGAGTCCACCGCCATCCCGATCCTTGTGAGGATCACCTCGGGCTTCCTTTCCAACTTCAGACTTGGGGTGTGCTGCTGCTTCACATCATTCTTCTGGACGTCCATCTTCTCAGAGGCCCCACATAAGTCTGCATCCGAGGGCTCAACCTAAGGATAATGCAGGCTGGTAGTGGTGAAGCCCCAGTGGGGCCTCTGCTCCTCATCATCCTCACCTACTGACGCTGGAGGCCTGTGGGGTTCCTCCCTACAGGCAACGCCAACTCCCCCTCGATCCAAGGGTCCACCTCCATAACCGTTTGCTAAGGCCATGGACCCGGCGGAGGCTTCTGCCCTGAAGGCTATTCCAGGCTTGGCCCAGAAAATTCTTGAGCAGCAGCAGAGTCTTGAAACTCTAGCAGCCTCTATGGAGTGTCTCAGAGCTCAATTTGACTCCATCATCCCAGTGGACAGGATGAACATTTTTCGAGTTTGGCATAGAGTTGATTGTCTCGTAGCACTGGAGGACGCGAGAAACATCATGGCGGTGGCTTTGTAGGTCTTTGGAAAATACTAAGATGTCATCAAGGTACAACACAACACATTGGTATAACATATCCCTGAAGACTTCGTTCATCAAATTCTGGAAGACGGCAGGGGCGTTGCAAAGGCCAAACAGCATCACAAGGTATTCACAGTGACCGTCTCGAGTATAACAATGAACCGAAACATGTATAGTCTAACCTACAAACTAAGTTTATAAAACGATAATATCTATGTTAACAACCATATTATCTATGTTAACAACCAAATGAATGAACCTTTTGAAAACTCTGTTAAACATCAAAACCTTGTAAACCGTTGTGATGGCGAAACCGAATGATGGTATATAAAACTTGATAAATAAATAAATAAATTAATTAATTAAACATGGTCTTCCATTCATCGCCTTTGCAGATTCAAACCAAATTATAGGCTCCCCTTAGGTCTTATTTGGAGAAGATTTTTGCTCCCTGAAGCCTGTCAAAGAGTTCAGAAATCAAAGGTAATGGATAGCAGTCTTTAGGGTGATCTCGTTCAGACCCCGGTAGTCGATGCAGGGGTGAAGCGATCCATCCTTTTTCCCCACAAAGAAAAAACCCGCTCTAGCGGGAGACTTGGAGGGCCAAATGAAGCCCTTAGCCAGGTTCTTGTGGATGTACTCCAACATGGTCTGAGTCTCTGTGAGCGATAATGGGTAGATTCTACCCCGAGGAGACTCTGTTTTAAGCAACAAGTTTATTGCACAATCGTAGGAACGATGTGGAGGCAAAGTGTCTGCGGCCTTCTTGGAGAACACATCTGCATATGATGAGTATTGCAGGGGAAGGCTGGGAGGAGAAAGCGAAGTACTCAGGCAGGATAGAGGCGAGATGGACTCCAATCAGTTGGTTTGGCAGAAGGAACATAAGAAACATAAGAACATAAGAAAATGCCATACTGGGTCCGACCAAGGGTCCATCAAGCCCAGCATCCTGTTTCCAACAGTGGCCAATCCAGGCCATAAGAACCTGGCAAGTACCCAAAAACTAAGTCTATTTCATGCTACTGTTGCTAGTAATAGCAGTGGCTATTTTCTAAGTCAACTTAATTAATAGTAGGTAATGGACTTCTCCTCCAAGAACTTATCCAATCCTTTTTTAAACACAGATATACTAACTGCACTAACCACATCCTCTGGCAACAAATTCCAGAGTTTAATTGTGCGTTGAGTAAAAAAGAACTTTCTCGGATTAGTTTTAAATGTGCCACATGCTAACTTCATGGAGTGCCCCCTAGTCTTTCTATTATCTGAAAGCGTAAATAACCAATTTTAAACACCTCTATCATATCCCCCCTCAGCCGTCTCTTCTCCAAGCTGAAAAGTCCTAACCTCTTTAGTCTTTCCTCATAGGGGAGCTGTTCCATACCCCTTATCATTTTGGTAGCCCTTCTCTGTACCTTCTCCATCGCAATTATATCTTTTTTGAGATGCGGTGACCAGAACTGTACACAGTATTCAAGGTGCGGTCTCACCATGGAGCGATACAGAGGCATTATGACATTTTCCGTTTTATTCACCATTCCCTTTCTAATAATTCCCAACATTCTATTTGCTTTCTTGACTGCCGCAGCACACTGAACCGACGATTTCAATGTGTTATCCACTATGACGCCTAGATCTCTTCTTGGGTTGTAGCACCTAATATGGAACCCAACATTGTGTAATTATAGCATGGGTTATTTTTCCCTATATGCATCACCTTGCACTTATCCACATTAAATTTCATCTGCCATTTTGTTGCCCAATTTTCCAGTCTCGCAATGTCTTCCTGCAATTTATCACAATCTGCTTGTGATTTAACTACTCTGAACAATTTTGTATCATCTGCAAATTTGATTATCTCACTCGTATTTCTTTCCAGATCATTTATAAATATATTGAAAAGTAAGGGTCCCAATACAGATACCTGAGGCACTCCACAGCCCACTCCCTTCCACTGAGAAAATTGTCCATTTAATCCTACTCTCTGTTTCCTGTCTTTTAGCCAGTTTGCAATCCACAAAAGGACATTGCCACCTATCCCATGACTTTTTACTTTTCCTAGAAGCCTCTCATGAGGAACTTTGTCAAACGCCTTCTGAAAATCCAAGTATACTACATCTACCGGTTCACCTTTATCCACATGTTTATTAACTCCTTCAAAAAAGTGAAGCAGATTTCTGAGGCAAGACTTGCCTTGGGTAAAGCCTTTCTGACTTTGTTCCATTAAACCATGTCTTTCTATATGTTCTGTGATTTTGATGTTTAGAACACTTTCCACTATTTTTCCTGGCACAGAAGTCAGGCTAACCGGTCTGTAGTTTCCCGGTTCGCCCCTGGAGCCCTTTTTAAATATTGGGGTTACATTAGCTATCCTCCAGTCTACAGGTACAATGGATAATTTTAATGATAGGTTACAAATTTTTACTAATAGGTCTGAAATTTCATTTTTTAGTTCCTTCAGAACTCTGGGGTGTATACCATCCAGTCCAGGTGATTTACTACTCTTCAGTTTGTCAATCAGGTCTACCATATCTTCTAGTTTCACTGTGATTTGGTTCAGTCCATCTGAATCATTACCCATGAAAACCTTCTCCAGTACGGGTACCTCCCCAACATCCTCTTCAGTAAACACCGAAGCAAAGAAATCATTTAATCTTTCCGCGATGGCCTTATCTTCTCTAAGTGCCCCTTTAAACCCCTCGATCATCTAATGGTCCAACTGACTCCCTCACAGGCTTTCTGCTTCGGATATATGTTAAAAAGTTTTTACTATGAGTTTTTGCCTCTACGGCCAACTTCTTTTCAAATTCTCTCTTAGCCTGTCTTATCAATGTCTTACATTTAACTTGCCAACGTTTATGCATTATCCTATTTTCTTCTGTTGGATCCTTCTTCCAATTTTTGAATGAAGATTTTTTGGCTAAAATAGCTTCTTTCACCTCCCCTTTTAACCATGCCGATAATCGTTTTGCCTTCTTTTCACCTTTCTTAATGTGTGGAATACATCTGGACTGTGCTTCTAGGATGGTATTTTTTTAAAAATGACCATGGCTCTTGCACACTTTTTACTTTTGTAACTGCTCCTTTCAGTTTTTTTCTAACAATTTTTCTCATTTTATCAAAGATTCCCTTTTGAAAGTTTAGCACGAGAGCCGTGGATTTGCTTACTGTCCCTCTTCCAGTCATTAATTCAAATTTGATCATATTATGATCACTATTGCCAAGCGGCCCCATCACTGTTACCTCTCTCACCAAATTCTGTGCTCCACTGAGAATTAGATCTAAATTGCTCCCTCTCTTGTCGGTTCCTGAACCAATTGCTCCATAAAGTTATCATTTATTCCATCCAGGAACTTTATCTCTCTAGCGTGTCCCGATGATACATTTACCCAGTCAATATTGGGGTAATTGAAGTCTCCCATTATTACCGCACTACCAATTAGGTTAGCTTCCTTAATTTCTCTTAGCATTTCACTGTCTCACCATCTTGACCAGGTGGACGGTGGTATACTCCTATCACTATAGTCTACCCTGACACACAAGGGATTTCTAACCATAAAGATTCAATTGTGCATTTAGTCTCATGCAGGATGTTTATCCTGTTGGACTCTATGCCATCCCGGACATAAAGCGCCCGAGAAGGGCTATCAAAATGATAAGGGGAATAGAACAGCTCCCCTATGAGGAAAGACTAAAGAGGTTAGGACTTTTCAGCTTAGAGAAGAGATGGCTGAGGGGGGATATGATAGAGGTGTTTAAAATCATGAGAGGTCTAGAACGTGTAGATGTGAATCGGTTATTTACTCTTTCGGATAATAGAAAGACTAGGGCGCACTCCATGAAGTTAGCATGTGGCACATTTAAAACTAATCGGAGAAAGTTCTTTTTCACTCAACGCACAATTAAACTCTGGAATTTGTTGCCAGAGGATGTGGTTAGTGCAGTTAGTATATCTGTGTTTAAAAAAGGATTGGATAAGTTCTTGGAGGAGAAGTCCATTACCTGCTATTAAGTTGTCTTAGAAAATAGCCACTGCTATTACTAGCAACGGTAACATGTGGGTACTTGCCAGGTTCTTATGGCCTGGATTGGCCACTGTTGGAAACAGGATGCTGGGCTTGATGGACCCTTGGTCTGACCCAGTATGGCATGTTCTTATGTTCTTAATGTCCGGGACATCTCGGACTTGATAGGTAACATCAGCTTCAGAGGACAGCGGTAAGGGGTCTGTTGGTTTTTTTGAAAATCCTGAGATAATCAGAGGCTTTAGTAGAGAAACGTGAAAGGCATTGTGAATCTTGAGCGAGGAAGGCAGCTGGAGTCAGTAGGTAACGGGGCCCAGACAGTGGAGCACCGGAAAGGGGCCAATATATCTAGGAGCAAAGCGGGCTGAGGACAGCTTGAGGCGAATAAATTGGTACCAAGCCATAACTTATCCTCAGGTTGGAACTGGGGTGCTGTGCGATGACGGGTATCAAAGGCCTTCTTCGATCTATGGGCAGCCTGTTTGAGCAGCTGTTGGGTATTTTGCCACAGTTGATGCAATTCTTGGGCAGTCACTTGCGCTGCTGGTGATGCCATGGACAGCGGGAGTAGTGGTTGGCGTCCATAGACCAGCTGGAAAGGAGACGAACCGGTGGAGGTGGACAGATGGGAATTTAATGCGAACTCTGCCCAAGGAAGGAAGTCGGCCCAGTCCTTCAGCCGCAGACTCATGTAGGCTCACAAGAATTGCTTTAGAGTTCTATTGGTCCTCTCTGTTTGGCCATTGGCTTGAGGGTGGTAAGCCGACGTGAAATCTAAAGAAATATTAAACTTTTTGCAAAGAGATTTCCAGAAGCGTGCAGTGAATTGAACCCCACGGTCTGAGAGAATATGTTTGGGAAGTCCGTGGAGCTGGAACATATGCTGAAAGAACAGTTTGGCCAGCTGGAGCGCCGTTGGAAGGCCGGGTAGAGCCACAAAGTGCCATTCTTAGAGAAGCAGTCGACAGTGACCCATATGGTATTATTCCCATTGGAGACGGGCAGATCCACTATAAAGTCCGTGGCGATATGGGTCCAGGGTTCGTTCGGAATGGGAAGTGGCTGCAAGAGTCCCCATGGCCTTCCTGCTGGAGGCTTATGACGGGCGCACGTAGGGCAGGTCTCTACATAAGCTTGGGTATTCTTTCAAATTGTAGACCACCAGTAGTACTGCTGAAGAATGGAGAGAGTCCTGGACTGATCCAGATGTCTGGAGGTCAAAGTATCGTGAGCCCATTGAAGAACTTTCTGTTGTAGCGGACAAGGAACCACCATCTTTCCCGGTGGTACTGGAAAGATGGCTGACAGAATGACCTTAGCAGGGCCTATTATGTGCCACGTGGTATCTGGTACATCCTCTACGATGAAAGACCGGGAGAGGGCGTCATCGTGACCATTCTTATTGGCTGGGAGGTAACGCAGTATGAAATTGAATTGTTGCGATTCTACTCGCGGTTAGGCCCGCTAGCAGCCTCTCACCTTTTCTGCCAGCCTGCCTGCCCTCCCAACGCCATCTCCTGCACTCCGCGACAGTCAGAGCCGCTGCCCTTCAGCCTGCGCGGCCTTATGGCCACCACTGCCTGTATCCCATGGCAGTTGGAGCCGCCGCCGTTCAACCTTGCGGCCCGGAGGCCGCCCACGCTTTCCTTCTTGGATGGCGGGCTGTGCCGCCTTGCTTTCATTCGGCTTGGAGGCCGCTATCATCCGACCTCCTGTGGTGGTCAGGATTGCCGCCACTGAGCTCTGCGGTGGACCATCCGCTATCGCTGCTCCCCTTTTGTGGCCCGGAGACTGACGACGTTCTCCTTTCTTCTACGCAGCATGTGTTGTGTCCATCAGTCTCAGATGGCTTCGCCTGACATGTCTCACCTCTATTCAGCCTTCTCCACCAGCCTCGGGAGAATGGCGTTCGTAGCGTTTCCTTGCCGCACCCTCCAGCTTCCCCGGAGCGGCTCTGGCGCGGCAGTCGGCCATGTTGACCCGAGGCCTCCTAGGGCGTGCGCACATGCCTCACGTCTTGTATCAGTGTTGGCGTGAACCTCGGGGGCATGCCCCTCAAGTGACGTCACTGCTTTCGCATTCAAACGGTTGCCCATTTGCTGACTCTCGCCAAGTTAGCAACAGATTGGATTCGTTCCAGTCTGAAGCTGCTCTGCCGCTTCTTCTCTGCTGGAAGCTACCTTCACCCTCCGGGGTTCTACTAACCTGGGTATCCGCTCCTCGGGGGCCCTTTGCTTATTTCCAGGTGCCTATCCTATGTACAGGTACTCGCTCCTCGAGGGCCTGTGTGTCTATCCTGGTGCCTGCTACCAATTCTTCAACCTGCTGGAACACTACCTATCAGCTACAGAGAGTGAGTACAACTTCTCCCAGTCTGTCCATCTACAGCTCCTCGCTGCCCATCTGCATCGGGCCCTACACCACCATTGTGGAACAGGTCTCCTCTGCCGAGGATCACAGACTTTTAATACCTATCCTCTCTCTACTGCTCATTGGGAACTCTATCTACTCAGCTACAAGAGAGTGTATTATAACATCTGCCAGTCTGTCTCTCCTACAGTGCCTTACTGGACATCTGCATCGGGACCTTATACCACCATTGTGGGACGGGTCTCCTATGCCACGGATCACAGACTGCTGCCATCTAACCTACTCTCTACTGCCACCTCTGGTGGATCTCACTAGCTGTATAATAAAAGATCTGTGTTTGTGCATCTGAGTCTAGCCCGGTGCTAAGGTTCCTCCCCGTGGGAGAATAACATCACTGTAGTCCCTGAGAATCTACCAAACACCTGTCTTCGTCTATGGTTCCATGTCCTGGTCTCTTGTCGGATCCTGTGACTCCATCTTCAGATGTCTCTGTCTTCATATGTCCCTGATGTCCTCGCCTTCTGATGTCCTGTTTCTCCTGTCTCTGTCTACAGATGTCCCTGTCCGCAGATGTCTTCGTCTGAAGACATCCTCATCAGACATGCCTTCTTGATGCTCTTGATTGAGTGCCCTGCAGGTCCAAAGTCCGGAAGCCCTGGCGTTCGGATGTTCTGTCTTCTAGCACCTTCTTGTTGCTCTTTATTGAGTGCCTTGTGGGTTCGAAGTCCTGATGTCCCTGTCTTGGATACCCCAGATGAATCTGCCTTCAGATGTATTTGTCCTTAGATGTCTCCGATGTCCTTGTCTCCATATGATCTCGATGTCTAATCTTCAGATGTCCCGCTTCCTAGTATTCACCTTTTCAGGCTCTTCTTCTGGAAGCCTTGTCCTTGGATGTCCTGGTTCCGGATTCGACTCCTAGCGGCCTGCCCTCCTCTGTTTCAATTCGAGATGACCTTCTGGTGAATTTTCCACACTGGGGCTGCGTAGATCACGCTGGGTCACTGGAGTGTGTAGTCCAAGTCGGAGGTTCCTTTGAGTGCTGCCCGGATTCCACTTCATGCTGAGTTTTAGCCTTGCTGTCTTCTGTTCACTTATCAAGTATCCTCGTCGATGTTCCTGATGTGTCTTGTCTCAGTCTTGCCTCAGTCCTGCCTCAGCCCTGCCAAATGTCTTTGTCTTCATCATATCTTCAAGTTCCTTCATCTGACCATGTCTTCAAGAGTCTTCTTCTTGTTCCAGTACCATCGCCTGTCCTCGGCCTTTGTCCATCCTGAGGCATCTGCTGTTCCCCTACGGTAGGTCCAAAAGGGCTATTGAGTGGCCGGAGGGCTACCCCAGAAACCAGCATTGCGTTGTTGAGTCTCTTCAGGTGCGTTCAGGTTCGTCAGAGGTCAGGGCTTCTGGTCATAGTTCTAACCTGTGGTGTGTGGCCCTCTCAGGTATCGCCAACTCCCCCTCAGGCAAGGGGTCCACACCCGCCTTCATCTTTGGAACAGATTGCCAAGTCCATGGACCCAGCAGAGTCCTCTGCCCTCCAAGCCATCCCTGGCCTAGCTCAAAGGATCCTTGAGCAGCTGAAGGCCCTAGAAATGCTCACCTCTGCGGTAGAGAATCTAAATTGGCGGTTGGACCCCGCCATTTCTATGGAAGCTGCCATGCCCCCGATGCCTATTGCCGCACCGTTGGTACTAGGATGACGCCCTGTGATTCCCCTACTAGCTCCCCCCCCCCCCCCCCTGCTTCATGGGGAACCCACAGATGTTCAGAGTCTTCCTCAATCAGTGCAGCCTACACTTCACCCTACAACCAACCCTCTTTCCAGAGGACATCACAAGGACGACCTACATCTTTTCTCTTCTCGACGGGAAAGCCCTGGCCTGGGCATCACCTCTGTGAAAAAGAGCAGACCCGATTCTGCGGGATTTGAATGGCTTCCTGGCTCTCTTCCGCACCATGTTCGAAGACCCCACTCGGCAGGCAGCATCTGGGGCGACTCTTCTCCATTTACGCCAAGGTTCCCGGATGTTTTTCGAATATGTCATCAGATTTCGAAATCTGTCTACCGAACTCCATTGGGATACTAGTTGCCTGAGGGCCATTTTCCTGGAAGGCTTAAGTCCTAGAATCAAGGATGAACTCACAGCCCGCGAGCTACCAGTGTCTCTAGATGCTTTAATCGACCTGACCGGGCGCATCGATCGGCGTCTCCAAGAACGCTCCTGGGAGATTCAATTCTCAAGAAAACCCTCCGCGGTTTCCCAACGTCCACGGTGCTCACCATCCCCAAAGTCCGACTCAGGCACCCCAGGAACCGCCGCGGAGGAACCCATGCAACTGGGCTGGGGTAAATTAACCCCTCAGGAATGCCTCAGGTGCCGGCAAGGCGGCCTCTGCCTCTATTGTGGTGGAGCAGGGCATGTGCTGGCATCATGCCCAGTGCATCCGGGAAACTACCGGGCCTAGGATATGAAGGAGGACTCTTCCTAGGCCTTGCTTCACCCGCGCCTCCATTGATGTTACCAGTCACCGTGACGATGAAAGGCCACGACTTCCACACCCTGGTCCTGGTGGACTCGGGGGCAGAGGGCAACTTGATTATGAAGGGTTTGGTGGAACATCTCCATCTTCCTTTTCACCACTCCTCGGTTCCATTTGCTCTTTCTTCTATTCAGGGCAAACCCCTACCGGGCCGAGTCACCCACATCACCGCTCCCATCCAAATCCGAATGGGACTTCTTCATGTGGAACACCTTGCCTTCCATGTCCTGAATCGGGCCGTACATCCCATTATATTAGGTCTCCTGTGGCTACAATCACACTCCCCCCAATTCAATTGGAAGACACTGCAACTGAGCCACTGGGAACCGGCCTGTCCTAACACCTGCCTCGAACCTGTCTCTCATCTACGATGCCTGACCGCGACAGCCCTCCCACTTGGACTGCCGCCGCAATATGCCTCGTACGCGGAGGTATTTTCCAAAAAAAGGGCCGAGACCTTACCACCGCATAGGTCCTTTGACTGCGCGATCAATCTGCTACCTAGTACCGCCTCTCACCTACCGAGACCCAGGCCATGTCCCACTACATCCAAGAAAACCTTGTCCGAGGGTTCATCTGTAAATCCACTTCTCCAGTCAGTGCCAGGTTCTTTTTCATGGGCAAGATGGATGGGACGCTCTGCCCTTGTATTGACTACCGTGGATTGAATGCTATCACACTCAAGGATCGTTACCCACTTTCCTTAATTTTGGAGCTCTTTGATCGACTCCAGGGGATGCGGGTCTTCACCAAGCTAGACCTGAGGGAAGCCTACAACTTAGTCCATATCAAAGAGGGCGACGAGTGGAAGATGTCCTTCAATACTAAAGATGGGCACTATGAGTACCTGGTCTTGCCCTTTGGTCTTTGTAATGCCCCGGCAGTCTTCCAGAACCTTATGAATGAAATCTTTCGGGACCTGCTGAATCAGTGTGTCGTCATCTGCCTAGATGACATCTTAGTCTTCTCCAAGTCTCTGACTGCCCACCACCAAGACATCTCGAGGGTCCTCCAACATCTTCGGGAGAACCAGCTCTTTGCCAAACTCGAAAAATGCATCTTCAAGCATGAAGCTCTCCCATTCTTGGGGGTATATCGTCTCCAACCAAGGGTTTTGCATGGACCTGGAGAAACTTAAAGCCATTCAAGACTGGCCTCAGCCTTCTGGACTGCGACCTCTACAGTGATTCCTGGGGTTCACAAACTATTATCGGTCATTCATCTACAATTTCGCCTCTCTGGTGGCCCCTCTGACTGCCCTGACTCGGAAGGGGGCTGACCCTAAGCACTGGCAACCTGATGCAGTTTCCACGTTTCTCCGCTTGAAAGAAGCATTCCTCCTCGAACCTTGCATTTGTCACCCAGACTCTCAACGCCCTTTTATCGTCGAGGTGGACGCTTCTACCGAAGGGGTCAGGACTGTCCTCAGCCAATACTCTG
The DNA here is from genome assembly GCF_901001135.1 of Rhinatrema bivittatum. Taxonomy (NCBI): domain Eukaryota; kingdom Metazoa; phylum Chordata; class Amphibia; order Gymnophiona; family Rhinatrematidae; genus Rhinatrema; species Rhinatrema bivittatum. The sequence continues at coordinate 31,938,619 of NC_042621.1, read as the reverse complement.
CCACTCATACTCTACATCCTTGCTCCTTCCTCTCTCACCAGTTCTCTGTAGCTGAACGTAATTACACCATTGGCGATAAAGAACTCCTCACCATCAAGATAGCCTTTGAGGAATGGTGCCCCTGGTTGGAAGGGGCCCAACACCAAATTACAGTCTACACTGACCATAAAAATCTGGAATATTTGCATTGGGCCCAACATCTCAATCCCCGGCAAGATTCGATTTTATTCTATGGTATCACCTAGCCGCCAAGAATTTGAAAGCGGACGCGCTCTCTCGAGCCTTTGACACCACAGACACATCAGAAGCTCCCAGCTTCATCAGTGACCCGTCTCTGGTCCTATTGGTGGCCACTATGCCAATTCCACCGGGAAAAACCTTCGTCCCGCCACGTCTCCAGAGTCGGGTGTTGACTTGGGCCCACGACTCTCGCAGCTTGGGTCATCCAGGACAACACCGAACCCTAGTCACTCTCCATCAGTTCTATTGGTGGCCTGGAATGACGAAGGATACCTGGGCCTATGTTGAATCCTGCCATATGTTTGCCCGGCACAAGAATCCTACAGGTTTACCACGGGGCCTACTCCATCCCCTACTGATCCCCAGCGAGCCATGGACATACATCTCGACAGACTTTGTTGTTGACTTACCGCTGTCCAAAGGCAATACTACCATCTGGGTCATTGTCGACCACTTCTCAAAAATGGCTCATTTTGTGGTATTACCAGGGCTACCTTCTGCACCACAACTAGCCCAGCTGTTTATCCACCACGTCTTCCAGCTCCACGGCCTACCTAAAGTCATCTTATCAGACCTCAGACCTCAGTTCACCACCAAATTTTGGAACGTCAAACGTCAAACATTTGATGTTACCCTGGAGTTTACATCAGCTTACCACTCACAAACCAACAGTCAAGCGGAGAGAACGAATCGGATCCTCAAACAATTCCTACGGACATACGTGAACAACAAACAGGATGATTGGGCGGAGCTATTGCCCTGGGCCGAATTCACCCTCAATTCTCATCAATCTGCAGCCACCGGTTCTTCACCCTTCCAAGTGGTAAATGGCAAGCAACCCTCCCACCTCTGCCCATTCCCGTGACCGTCCCTTCACCAGCCACTCAGCTGTCCGCCGAGGAAATACATCAACTTTGGACTTTCACACAACAAACTTTACTCAAAGCTAGCCAGACGGCCAAAAGATTTTCGGACCTCCACCGAAGACCTAGCCCACCTCTTCGACCTGGCCTGAAAGTATGGTTATGTATGTGGTTTATCCGCCTGAAACTGCTATCTATGCACCTCACTACCCGCTTCATCAGTCCATTTTTGATTCTCCGCCGCATAGGCTTGGTGTCATACCAGCTTCAACTTCCATCCTCCCTTAAAATTCACAGCACTTTCCATGTGTCACTCTTAAAACCAGTGGTGCTGACATGGCTATCCAGGACTCTACCCAAACCACAGCCTCTCTCCTCCAAGGATGACTCCACCTACCAGGTCTGGAAAGTTCTCGATGTCAGGAAATGGGGAGGAAGTGGGAATACCTGCTAGCCTGGGAGGGCTTCGGCCCAGAAGAAAATAGTTGGGAACCTATCGCCAATATCTTTGATAAGGAATTTCTCGCTCAGTTCCACTGGGCACATCCTTCCAAACCAAAACCCCCGGGGAGGCGCCCTAAAAAGGGGGGTACCGCGGCCGGCCCCTCCTATCTCCTCCCCGGGCGCCGGCAGTCACGCGGAGGCAGGGAGTTGCTTCCGCTGCAAGCCTCGAGCCTCCTCCATGCCTGCGGATCCTGCTGCAGGATCTGTGCCGCACTCCGCAGTGGCCGGGACGATTCCCGATCCCCTCTTTGCAGCACCAGGCCGCAGGCCTCCGTTCCCTGCAGCACACATCGGGCAGGGCCCTCCCTAGGCGCACAGCCGCACCTCCAGAGATGTCTTAAAGGGCCAGCTCCTCTTGATGCAGCCCAGCCTCCTAGTTGACGTCAGGTGCCAGGAACTATTTATTGGAGCCTCCTCTTCCTGTTCCTCAACTTGGCAATGAGTCTGCTTCACTCTGGTGGAGTCATTTGAGTTGTGTTGGTGTCCTGCGTCCTGTTCCTGCCTTCTGAGTCCTATTCCTGCTTCCATCCTTTGGTTCCAACGGACGGATCTTCTGGCTTCTGACCTTGGACTGGCTATCAGTGACTCTCTGGCTTCTGATCCTGGACTGAATTCGGATGACTCTCCCGGTTGTGAATCCATCGTCTTCGCAGGGTTCCACCTAAGCCCAGCCTACCCTATGCACCCAAAGGCTCAACCCGCGGGGAATGGGGCTGGTATTGGTGAAGCTCCAGCTGACCCCTGCATCAGCTCGGCCTCGCCTCCCGACAGTGGGGACCTGAGGGGGTTCACCCTCTCAGGTAGCACAAACTCCTCCTCGGGCAAGGGGTCCACATCCACCTTTGTCTTTGCAACAGTTCCAAACAGTTTGTTAGGATTTGTAGGTTTGTGGGCCCTTGGGCCGAGGTGAGAGTTGGAACCGCCCACAGGGAGGAGCCCTGTGAGCCTCACCGTCGGGAGGCGAGGTCTCAGTGACGTCAGACACAGCTATGGTTAGAGTCTTTATTAAGAGATAGAGAGGCACTGCCAGAGGAGCGGGGAGTGCAGGAGAGTCTGTGCAGTGGGGTATACCCAGAGGGAATACCTCTGTAGTGAAGATATGGCAATGGTCCGCAGATCGGGGTACACCGATGAGGATCCTCAGTAGAGATGATACAGAAGTGGTCTGTGAAATAGGGTACGCTGGTGAGGGTTCCTTAGTAGAGGTGACACAGTAGTGGCCCGCAGTGTGGGGTACACTGATGAGGGTTCCACACTAGAGATGGTATGGTAGTAGTCTGCAGCACGGGGTAGATGGTATGGTAGTGGTCCACAGCGCGGGGTACACCAATGAAAGTTCTTCACGAGAGATGATGCAGTAATGGTCCGCAGAGCGGAGGTACTCACAGCGGGGGTTCCGGACCCCGGCTGAACGACCTCCTGCAGTCGATCTCCTGCCGGCGCCATTTTCCGTACGGAAAACGATTCGCGGCAGGAAATCGCTCCTGGACCCCCGCTGGACCCCCAGGGACTTTTGGCCAGCTTGGGGGGGCCTCCTGACCCCCACAAGACTTGCCAAAAAGTCCAGCGGGGGTCCGGAACGACCTCCTGCAGTCGAATCGTGTTGGTCTATGGCCGCCGCCATTTTGCGCCGCCATTTTGCAAAATGGCGGCGCAGAATGGCGCCAGCTGAAGACAACACGATTCAATTGCAGGAGACCGTTCCGGACCGCCGCTGGACCCCCAGGTAATTTAAGGCATTTGGGGGGGGGGGTTGGGGGGGGTGGGGGATTTAATTTAAAGGGTCGGGGGTGGGTTTTAGGGTGTTTTAGTGTGCCGGTTTTCCTGCCCTCCCCCTTCCCCCGATTTACGATTTTTTGACGATAAATCGGGGGAATTGGTATTGTATCGTGGCCCTAACGATTTTTGACGATTTAAAATATATCGGACGATATTTTAAATCGTCAAAAAACGATTCACATCCCTATTAGGCCCTCCGAGGAGCAGATAGCCAGAGATGAGGAAAGGGCCTGTGATGCCCTTGTAGCGGTCTAAGACAGGAGAAGGTTGGCGAACAGACCAGGCTGGAGTCTGTTCTGCTTTTCAACAGTTTAATTACAAAAAGTTCAGCAAGACAGAATCAAAATGGCTGCTTACCTCAGCAGACTGACAATGCAAGAGCAGTTTTTCCAAAAGAGCACAGCACTCCATTACAGCTTCCTTCTTCTCCCTGGGGCCTATCTAACTCTCTCAGGGCCTCACCTTTGTATTACTTACCTCAGGGAAATGCCCCTACCTGAGGATCCCTTTCCTGTCTGTCTTAAGGTGGACTGGGCCAGATAGCTGGAGCCGGTCCATTAAGGCAGTCTGAGGCTCTCTGTCATATACTCTATCACATTCCCTCCCCCCTCAGCTCTATCTTCCTTAGTTGAGCACCTGCCTGTACAAGGGAGACTTCTCTAGAAAGGAAGTCTGCATTTATATTTGCCTTCCCTGCTCTGTGTCGGACTTTAAAGTCAAATGGTTGGAATGCCAGAAACCACCTCATTACTCGTCCATTGGAATCTTTATTCCGAGTGACCCAAACAAGGGGTTGGTGATCTGTTACCAGCGTGAACTGGCGGCCCAGTAGGTAATAATGAAAAGCCTCCAAGGCCCATTTGACAGCTAAGGCCTCTTTCTCTATCGTTGAGTAGCGTCTCTCTTGGATAGACTCCTGAGTGGCAGAGGTGTTCCAGGGGCAGCCCCGAGGAGCGGGGAGCCTTGCAGGGTAGGACTCCAGGAGGCGCAGGGCCAGCCCGAGGAGTGGGGGAGGCCAGGAGACCAAGTCCCCGTAGAGTGTGCACACTGCCCCCCCCCGAGGAGCGGGTACCAGACAGAGTCCAAGTCCAAGGAGTCCAATAGTGTAGCCACGGGAACACGAAGGCAGGAGCTTGTAGAGACGTATGGAACTTGTTGCCAAGTCGGCTAGCTGGGGGTGAAGGTGGAGCTTAAGTACCCAGGTCCAATGACATCATCAGTCAGGGACCCCCCCCCCCCCCCAAGGTTCCCACCGAAGAGGCTTCAAAGGAGGGCGCAGTGGCGCGCACACACACCTAGGAAAGCCCAAAGTCGACGTGGATGGCGGCGGCGTCCAGGCCGCCACGAGGAGCCCCGGGGAAGGTAGCGATGGAGACTGGCCTGTGCCGCGAGCAGACCCAGGGAGGGCAGGAGAACAGTGCAGGAAGTAAGTAAAGGCAGTCGCAGCCGTCTGCGACCGACGGGCATAACAAAAAACCAAGAATTCACCACTAAAGCATTCATAGCAGCCTAATATGAGACAGAAAAACCATCTAATTTGTATTTTTGTATAATTTTCAGGGCCAAATGAGTTCTCCTGGGGTGTCTTTCTCTATTTAGTACTATGGAGAGTTCACCACAGCACCTGCTGGCTTCTTGGTCCCCTTACCTGGTTCATTAGTCCTGGTGCTGAAGTCTTTGTAGGAAGAGCGGAACTGGTTCAGCCTATTCTCAGAACAGAGAATCTGGGAAGGAAAGGATTTTGTGCAGATGTTTGCAAGATCAGTGTGATGTTTGCTCAGGGTGGAGTACTATACCAACCGATTGTGTTACTGGGCACAGTCACTGGAAGTCTTTGTGCTGTGGTGCCAATAAGAAACTTGCCCTCAGGGATAATAACAAAAACTGTCTGGACCCGTGAAATGCCCTTTTACAGTTTCCCGTTCTTGGCTTTTATTTCAGTGACATACAATCTCCGTGGTGATGTTTTAAATGCTGCATTTATCTTGCATCTCCCTCCTTCCTAATGGCTGTATTTCCAATGGACAGGAGGTTGCCTTAATAATACTTTTATTTATTAAAAAAAAAATATCTACCGCATAACCAGTGTAATACAATAAATGCAGTTTATAAAATAACACACATGACACAATAAAACCACAAACTAAAAACAATGCACCATCAGACTGCTGACCGCCAACCCCACAAATACCCCCCGTTTACAAACCCACCCTTCTCCATCAGCCACTCCTACCTCCAGCCCCCGCCCGGCCAATCCAACCCTCTTTCAGGAAATCTTGCATGAATATTAAATAAAAGGCAGAGGGGAGCACCAAAGATTTAAAAAAAAAAAAAAAAAAAACCAAAACAACAAATAAACAAACCAGTAGGAGAAGCAGACTCGGTTAGTTCTGCGTGGAACTTCTTGTTAACATTCTTTAAGGAGGCAACAACAGGAGAGCCACTTATACTGTCTGACCGATTTATATCGGCTGTGATATTACACCGGAATTATCAGGCCCGCATTCTCCCCTGTGTTTTCCTTGCCCCGGGCGGAAGGACTCCCCCCGCCCCATGTTTCTTTTGCTCGGTGCTGGGGGACTACTACACCGATGCTTTCCTTGCCCCGGGCTGGAGAACTCTTTCTGTCGTCCCCATGCTTCTCCTGCCCAGTGCTGGCGGACTCTAACTCCCCCCTCGCCCCTCCCTTTATGCCTTGTGCCGCAGGCTCCGTTGCCTCCTCCCTGGGCAGAGCTCCTCCTCCTCCTCCCGGCTGATGACGGAGCGGAGGTCAGCGGCGGCTCTGCCGTTATGGAGCCGGCTCCGGGCCGCCGGTGATGGAGGGGCAGGATGGCCGCGGGCGGCGGTGCGTGCAGCGGGGGCCTCCCGGGCCCGGCCGACCCCTGGGAGCTGTCCCTGGACGAGGTGCTGAAGTCCTACGAGCAGCCCATCAACGAGGAGCAGGCGTGGGCCGTGTGCTACCAGTGCTGCCGAGGGCTGGGCCGGAGCCCGGAGCCGCCGGGCCGCATCCGAGAGCCCGGATCCTTGCTGCTGCACCGGGACGGCTCCGTCAGTGTGCGGGAGGAGGCGGGAGGTAAGTGCAGCCACCAGGGCTGGGGGGAGGGAGGAAGGGAGTGTGCCGTGATCGGGGCAGGGGGAGAAAGAGAGCAAGGGTGAGTGCGGGGACCGGGGCTGGTGGGAGGAGGGAAGAGTGCAGGGACCGGGGCTGGAGGAGGGAGGAGAAGGGAAGAGTGCCAGAACTGGAAATGGAGGAGGGAGAGCTGGGGTGACTGTGGGGTCCGGGCTGGGGGGAGGAGGGAAGAGTGCAGGGACTGGGGCTGGGGGGTATGAGAAGGGGAGAGTGCTAAGACCAGGGATGGAGGGGGGTGTACTGGGGTGAATGTCTGGTCCAGGGCTGGGAGGAGGGGCAAGTGCCAGGACCAGGATCAGGGAGAGGAGGGAAAGGTTGTAGCCGGAGTGTGGGAGGAGCAGTCTGCCGGGGAGGGAGGGGCTAAAGTGGGAGAGCAGAGGTGAATGTTAGGGCTGGGAGAAGGGGAGGGTGTGCAGGGTTGAAGGTGATGGAGGAGGTGAGGGGGAGCCCTAGATTGAAGGAGGTGGATGCAGGGCCAGGAGGTGGAGGAGATGAATGCGGAGTGCAGGGCCCAGGACAGAAGATGGGGGAGGTGGGTACGGGCCCTGGTCTGGAGTAGGTGATTGCCGGGTGCGGGGCCCAGTCCTGGGAGATATGAATGGAGAGTGCAGGGTCTGGACTGGAGAAGGTGAGTGCAGCGCGAGGTTCAGAGCTGGAGGAGGTGGGTGCTTGGCTCAGGTTGGAGGAGATGCGAGAGGTGAGTGCGGGGCCTGAGACTTGAGAAGGTGAGAGCGTGAATGCCTACGTGTGGGGCCGGGACTGGAGGGAAGATGCTGGTATTGCCTTAAAGACCTCGGGGCTTTCTTCAGTCACCTGGCCCGGGCAGTCCTGCCTTCTCTGTTGGTTTGCTCAGAGGCAGAAACGCAGGAGCTTTTCAGACTTTTGGAGCTCAGGTTTCCCCTCTCTGGGTAGTGACTGGATACAGAATCTCTGGCCAGGTTTTCTCTGATGCCATTGCCTCCCTCCCTCCAGCTTTACTTCTATTATAGAATCATTACTGAGGAGTAAAACCAGGCCAACGGGTGTGTGTATATTTTGCTCCTGTTTTTATCTTGTGGACAGCTTTTTATTTATTCATGTGATTTATATTTTGTTTTTTTGGCACTTCATAGGGGATTACATGCAGGTACTGTAGTTATTTCCCTATCTCTAGAGGACCCACAATCTTAGAGGTAGATTTTAAAGGCCTGACACACTCCAAAATCAGGAGATATGTGCACAAGTCAGGTTCGCGTGCCCCCACTAAATTTTAAAAGCCACCCAGATGTGTGCATATCTCCCGCTACACACACACATCTCAAAGTTTGCAAAAGGGGGTGGGATGTGTGCATTGTTTGGGTGAGGCTCGAGCATTTTGGGGCATGGCCAAGAGATGTGTGTGTAAATACTTATGTGACTAGGCGCGCACCCAGATCCCCTCCCGCTTAAGTTTTCTTCTGCTAGGGACAAGGTCTAAGTTTAAAAAAAAATAAACAACTAGCCATACCTGAGAGGTTTTAAGGGTTTGGGATAACTGGGGGAAGTGTAAGCTATTCAATCAAGGAGGTTTGGAGGATCTAGCTGTTAACTGGGTGAACTGGTGAAACTGGTAATGGAGTGGACGTGTGCCCCTTTTAAAATTCCATGACTTACGCAATGGAAGCAGGATTTACGCACATAGGTTCATACCCACTTAAAATTGGGTGCACATGTGTGTGTGGTCAGGCTATAACAAAGGAGTCAAGATCTGCGCTTGGCTCCCTCCTCCCCTCATATAAAACCAAGACAAGTATTGGCATTATAAAAGGCTGCCAGTTTATTTCACCAACCCAAGCCCATACAATATGAATGTGGCTGACAACATGTCAGCCCAACTTACCCCCCCCCCCCCCCCACCCCTTTTCGCTTCTCTTCTTGCTACTCACCACCACGTCCCAGTGGTGAGCAATTCCTCCCCCTTGCTTACCCCGCCTCATCCCAGCGATGGTAAACCGTGGTCAATGAGCTTTAGCCCCTAGCTCTTTTGACCTTCTCGTGCAGCAGCCCCCCCCCCCCCCCCCCCCCACCCCCCCCCCCGACTGCATGAGACTCCCCCCCCCATGTCAATTCACAAACAATTTAAACACACAAATAAACTTGGGCTTGGGTTTCCACCTCCACTGCAACAAAATTCAAGCAAGAAATGCAATAAACAACAGTATAATGTTACACAACCCCAGGGAGGGTGGGAGGGATGCTAAAGCCGCTACTCAAATCACGTGCCCTCCCTCTCTCCTCGACCTCGCTGACTGACTGACCTCCAACAGTTATTACCTAAACCAATAGCAGCGCTGCGATTTCAAATCGCTGCCTAGCTGCTATTGGCTCCCGCCTAAGCTTTCCCCCCCGCGGATCCCCCCCCCCCAAGCCTGGCTGGCGCTCGCCTCTCCCTTTGTTAAAGCTAGTGGCGCGGGACAAGCCCGCGCTGCTGCACATTAACACAGGAGTCAAGATTTGCGCTTGGCTTTTGGCTCCCTCCTCCCCTCAAATAAAACCAAGACAAGTATTGGCATTATAAAAGGCCGCAGTTTATTTCACCAACCTGAGCCCGTACAATATGAATGTGGGCAGACAACATGTCAGCCCGAATTTACTCGCCCCCCACCCCTTTTGCTTCTCTTCTTGCTACTCACCACCACGTCCAGTGGTGAGCAATCCCCCCCCCCCCCTTGCTTACCCCGCTTCAATCCCAGCAATGGTAAGCCGTGGCAATGAGCTTTAGCCCTAGCTCTTTTGACCTTCTCGTGCAGCAGCCCCCTCGACTGCACGAGTCTCCCATCACCCCCCCCCCCATGTCAATTCACAACAATTTAAACACACAAATAAACTTGGGCTCGGGTTTCCACCACAACAAGGAAACTTAGCTTCCTTGTTCCCCCACTGCGGCCCCAAAAGGTTCCTGAATAATAACTTCTAATCCTTCCTGCAGGGTGTTATTGAATAAATCCAACTCCACCTCAGACAAATGCATACCGTTTCCTCTGAAAAAAACAGCTAGCATTTCCCAGGCCCACTGATGGCGCACACCAAAACCCTCCCTGCTTAACTAACCATCTACCCCATTTGTCGATTCACTTTTTTCGCTCCTTTTTTCCAAATTGGTTCCTCTTTGAATTTAAAGCGAATGATGGTATCTGACTGTTGAATATGGAGGCAAAGAAGACACTTTCAGGCAGCTTTCATGGCAGGCAGGTAAAAAGGACTTGAGCACAATTCAGCGCTCTCTTTATGTTCATTCATACAAAGGCAGATGATGTGTCATTACATGATTGGCTACTTTCCCCATAGCAACAGACGAGTCCCTACACTATTGGCTTTGGCTCAGGGGGTGTGCACGGATCATCTCATTGGCTGCTGAAATCTATACCTCCTGACTTTGTCCTGCCTCTGACTAGGGAACACCCAGCCCCTCCCCCAGGAATTCAGGGCAGTCAGGTATCCTTTCCTAGGCAGAGAGGCTTAAGCACAAGTGATGCTTCAGGCAAGGCCAGGGAGAAGGGAAGATAGTGTAAAACCCTGAAATGGCTTGCTGGCAAAGCTTATAATTCCCACATCTCACCCTTTCTGTTTTTGTTTAGGCAGCTCGATAAAGCTTTAGACCCTTACTGAAATCTGTTATGTCTTGGTATGGGCTGGAAATAGGGAAAGGGGGATTATGGAGAGAAGAAAGCTGATTCGGCGTGGTGTGCCAGCTGCCGATGAGCTCCTGAATCTCCATATCACCCAGGAGCTGGTGCAGCGTGGTGTGCCAACCACTGCAGGGCTCAAGATTCCCTATTAAGCAGCATACAAGACATCTTTATATCTGGGCTGAGAGCAAGGTTTCAGTATGGATATGAGGTTGGGTATGCACTGAATACAGCAGCACAGGCAAATAATTAAGACAATTACAGTAATTATAATAGAAATCACCCTTTTGAGACCAGAAATATCAGGGAGCCAGGACCATAGCCAGTCCCATGGAGAAGTAGGTATTCTGCCTGAAAATGGTGCATCAGCAACCATGGTTTCTATCTGCTCTATGGTATGTGTGAGGTTTGCTTTATAGTCTGATATGTATACACAGCAATGAGATCCAATTAATGCACAAACACCACCCTTAGATTGCTAAAATGGTGTCTAAGGCATAGCGGTTCTGTAAGGCTACTTCTCTAATCTGAGAACGTCTGTTGTGAGTAGTTTTAATGCATGGACTGTCTGATTAAATAGGGCAGGTCGTCCAGTTAGCTAGGATGTGTAAGTCCCTGTAATTCATAGCTGTTCCCATTGGAGGAAACAGGCTTCTAGCTACCTGAGTTTCTGTAAACTTTTCTATGGGATTATTATCGCCTCCCTTTTGTTACGGAGCCTTGCTTTGGGTAAAGTTTTGACTGCATAGTAAGAGGGGAGGATGTAGCCTAGAGTGCATCTGCCTCTCCATCTGGGGGGAATGTGCATATATGCTCTACGCCCACACAGCATCCAAATGTTCCCTATCTGGTTGGTGTACCAGTTACGGGGCTGTTTGACTTGTTGTACCATAGCGGCTACATACTCACACAAGCTAAATTGTCCGTCTGAGAATTTTTCTTTTCTATCACACCTTTTTGGTTCTCCCACGGAACATCCTGAGATCAGCCAATTGCACATATGGTGGGTAATAATGTAAGTGTTCAGTGATTAATACAAAGGTTCGGTTACAATATGGACATTTCCCACCTGAATCCCCTTCCCATCCCCTGTATCATAGTCCCAACAAAGAGCGGCAGTCTCTTGAATAAGGCTACCAATGTGTAGTATGGTATTATTAACTGGAGAGTTAATGAAAACACCTCCACGGCTTGGGTTGGCATGTGTGCGCAGATCCAACAGTCTGTTCGATTCAAACAGGTGTGAAAAGTTCTGTGCATTGAGGATGTACATGTTGTCCTGTCAGAGTCCTTGTTCTGAAATCGCCATAGCTGGAGAAATAAGGCAAAGGAGGAGGGTGCAGAACACAATTGTTAATGAGCTGGGCATTCAGGCAAGAAAAGGCGGCTAATAAGAAGTTTTCTGGAGTTTTTTCAAGGCCTTGCTGTTCCAAGAGTTGTGCAGATTGGTTGGATAGGGCCTTGATCTGTCCCCAGGGTCATTTGGTGCTGCTTCTTGCGGGGGTCCGGTCTCTGTTCTTCTGAGGGCTGTGGAGGCTCAGGGAGAAGTTGGGGATCGGGTCCTGTAGACCTTGATGCCACGCCATCCTTACACGGTTTCACACAGCGGCTCGGAACCCAAAGTGGACCTGTGGGAGCAAGCACGCAGCATCATCCTCGGTTCCCCATTTTAAGGGAACGGGACCGTACCAGACATTAAATATTCTATACAAAACTGATGGCTGTGGGTGACTAACCCTAGTCCCATAATGATTACTCATGGCTGTGGTCTAAATTTGATATGTTTAGATGATCAATACTTTGTTCAGCCAGTCCTGCTTAGGGGAAAATCCAGGGGCAATCCCTCCTTTTTCTTTTTGTTTGGTCCAGAGCTCTTAAGGGTATGATTGGCTCTCTCCACAATGGCTTGCCCTGTGGTGTTGTAGGGGATGTCAAATAAGTATTTAATGTTCAATTATGACAAAATTCATGCAAGGAATGGCTGCAGTAAGCAGAGCCATTATTAGTTTTCAGAACAGAGGGTAAACCCCATTATCAAGAATTTTTTATGCAGTGATCAATTTTCATTCAGTAAAATAGCAATAAGTGTAAATTAATCATTTAAAGGAAAAGTCATTTGCAGTAAGCTGAATCACAAACAAGTATTTCAGACATTACATTAAACATATGTTACACAAGACTGACACATATTCATAATCATTCATCCTGCAAATATTCATTTACACAAAACTGACACATATTCATCCATTCTGCAATGTTTCATTCATAGTCTTCTTGGCATCAAGACAGACAACAGATCACACATATATGAGCTAAAAATCTTATCAAAAGTATCAAAAACAAAAATAGATCAAGGATCAAAAATCAAAAGTCAAAGGTGTTAGAAAAATGTTGAAAATGTTAAAATAACTGCAAACTGTTCATCTTCACATCTCTCATGGCAGTGTCAATCTGGAAAATATTAAAAACTGGCATACTGCAAAAAATTACTAAGGTAAGGATTAAAGTAAAATTCTACTTTTTTAACTTTGGAGAAATCAATTCTATTATTCAATTAATAAAATCAATTGGATTTGCAAGAAAAGGTTTGGGCGGGATTGCTTTAGATGTAGCAACCTCTATCAGTAAAAATTTTAAGGTTCAGAATTCTGTAAAAATTTGTGAAAAAGAAAATAAACTGAAGTTTCTTTAATACAGAAGGTCTGTAGGCCTGAAAAATAAAAAACTATTATACAACAGAATTATTAAAACAATAATATCCAGGAAGAGAAGAAACAAACGTTACAACATACCTGGCTATCAGAAATAATATTTAAATCAGCATTCATGAAACATTGCAAGGCGAGAATGACTGCAGCTAGTTCTGGCTCTCTGCGCTGACCGCTGAGGTGGTGTAATTTTTGTCACCCATTTTCCCTTGCACTTGCCAGGCGATACGCTCCCCATTTCGGACCTACCATCGATTGAAAACCGTCTGTGCCTGGGGAAGAGGGGTAGGCGATAGTCCTGATAGACTGAGAGTGGGACCTGATTAAATGCAAGGATACGAGGATCTGATGGTATGTGATAGGAAATCTTACCCACATATTCTGCCAGCGCAGCCTGCAGTACTGCTGATTGACATAACATCATTTCCCAGTCCCTAAGAGGTAAAGGCACTATTATATTTGCTACATCAAGTCCTAGCAAAACTCTGCTACGTTCTCGTCCTTTAAAAATTAGTTCTGCATGCATAAGCGGTATAACATGCTAATTGTATGCGAAGGAGAGTGTGGCAAGTATAACCATTCAATGATTAACGTCTTGTTCCCTGTCTGCCTCTCGACTAGTTGTGTTAAGGTCGCTGTAGGCTGTTTCGCGGTTGGAATCAGGATTAAAGTGAAGGGAACATTGTCAGCGCATCTGTCTACCCATATAAGTTTCAGTGCCTCATTGACCTGTTGGAATATCTTTTTCTGCTGTGGAGTTAGCATGATCAATTCTGATGGATTTGTCTTATTCCTTAAAGCATCAAATAAAGGGCTGAGCATATGGGTAGGCAGACCCACATAGGGCCGCAGCCAATTGATGGATCCCAGTATTTGCTGTAATTGTACATATGTAAAAGCATCACTCATTTCTAGCTGTGGGATTTGAGGCTTGAGTAAGTCTGCAGCATCTTATGACCTAAATATAAAAAATGGTTCATGTTTTTGCACCTTTCAGGGGCAATTTTTCAACCCGGATTTGGCTAGTTCCGAGGATAATGGAGCGGCCAGTCATCTGGATTTGAGGTGCAGCCACTAAGATATCATCCATATAATGATATATCAATGCATGTGGGAAACGCTTCCGAAACCCTTGCAGCGCTTTATCCACAAAGTGTTGGCATAATGTGGGGCTGTTCAACATTCCTTGCGGTAGAACAGTCCACTGATAACGTTTAGTAGGTCTCTGATTATTTAAAACAGGGACCGTAAAGGCAAAGAATTGTTTAGTCCCTATCACACAGTGGGATGTGAAAAAGCAGTCTTTCAGATCTACTATTAAAATTTGATAATCTCTAGGAATCATGTTGGGTTTGGGGTGCGCACTGAAGCGGACCCATAGGTTGCAGAATAGCATTAATGGCTCGGAGATCGTGGAGGAGTCTCCACTTTCCCGATTTCTTTTTTATTACAAAAACAGGTGTATTAAATGGACTAACAGTGGGTTCAATATGACCAGCAACTAATTGATCATTTACCAACTCATTGAGAGCCTGAAGTTTATCGTTAGGCAGGGGCCACTGCTCTACCCAGATGGGGGTGGTGGATTTCCAAGCTAAGGGGAGAGCAGTGGGCTTACTGTGAGACATGCTTAATCTTCTATTACTAGCCGGGCTTGAAACTGACTCATCAAATCTCGTCCCCAAAGGTTAATATGTATGGGGAGAATTACTGGTTTTAATTTTGCTGTGCCTGAGCCAGAGGGATTTGTCACAGTCAGCCAGCGAGCACTGCGGCGAGCCGGCTGCCGTCCCCCTACCCCCCACACCGAGGGGGGTCTACTGTTGGCCAGTCAGTGGGCCAGTTATCAGTGGTTATGACTGAGACATCGGCTCCTGAGTCTAAAATGCCTTCAAAGGGCTTACCGTCCAGCAAGTAGGTTCTCTTCGGTTTCTCTTTTTTGATTGCCTGAGTCACTGCTAGGATGCTAGGGTGCAGTGCCGGGGCTCGGGTAAATCCGAAGCCGCTGGAGCCTCTGGCAGTCTGCTGTTCTCCTACGGGCAAGACACATGGAACCATGACTAACTGTGCCCAGGAGTCCCCTTTGTGCAATGTGAGGGAGGATTTTGTTTCAAATTGAATCATAAGGGTACCCTCATAATCAGAATCCACAACTCCTGGGATAACAAAGATCCCTGCTTTACTTGCAGAGGATCGAGGTAGAATTACCCGATGGTTTGTTCAGGCAAAGGGCCTGTAAGCTGAGAGGGCATCAGGGTGACCTGCCCTGGGAATGCTACAAATTTGGGTCTTGATTAATAAGATCTATGCCGGCGCTGCCGACTGTTGCTGCTTGTGGCTGGCTGTGCTCGAATCATGGGGGTGGCAACAATTGGGCTGGGGCTTGTCGCTGGCCCGGAAACTAGTTTCCCTGACCCAGTACTTCGACATTGATTAGCCCAATGGAACCCTTTCTTACATTTGGGGCATACAGTTTTTGGTCGTGATCTGGGGTCCCCTGCAGAGTCGGTTCTCTTATACGCTCTGCCACCTGGGGCTCGACACTGTTGCTTAAAGTGGCCAGGTCTCTTACAATTAAAGCATGTACCTTTGGGTGGGCCTTTCTGCAGGGCGAAAGCGAGGGCATCCATTTGAAAAGCATGGGTACCTACATCTGCACATGCTTTAAGCATGTCTGCTAGGGTGTAATCAGGTCTGCCAACTATGGGTTGTAAAACCTTACGGCAGTCGGCATTGCATTTTCAAAAGCTAACTTTGTTATGAGTTTCCACACTTGCTTCTGTATTGTCTACCTGTCGCCGAATGGCTTCCTGCAATCGATCAATAAATTGTGTATAGGGCTCTGTGGCCTGCCTGGCGGGTCAGTGTGAATGACTTTGTGACCTTCCCTGAATCGGGGACCTTTTTTAAAGGCTTTATTCACGCAGCGGACTAACCTGGATAAGTGACCGCTGGTATGCCAATTGCTTGTTGTTCCATGGTGGCAAATCGACCTGACCCATATAGCTGTTCTGGGAGGTAGGCGCCACCCGAATTGGCTCCCGCTATTAATGCTTCCCTTTGGTATTCAGATTCCCATACTACATACTGGGCTGGGGTGAGGAGCATGCTGGATAATCCTTCCAATCTTGGGGAACTAATTTGTAGCCATTAGACAAACCCTCTAACAAACCTCGGGTGTAAGAGGAATGGAAACCTGTCTCCTTAATGCTTGTACGGAGTTCTCTGAGGATACTATAGGGAAGGGGGGTCCAATTATATTCTGTCCCGCCTTGATCATTGATCCTTTCTGTTATGGGAAAGGCTTGAAGCCCTTCTAATAATTCTTCTCCTGTAAGATTTCCTTTCTCTTGTTCCTGCTGAAATCCCATGCGGACCACCCCTCCCATGCCAGGTTGTAGCTTAATTTGTGCTCAAGAGCTGGTTTTCTAAAGAGGGCGGAGATGTGTGAATGGCTTGTGCTTGGGTGTAGGTATGGGAGCTGAGGATACAAAGAATTTGCTGGCTCTGAGGGATTTTGAAGATAAGGTGGGGGAAGGGTAGGTGAATGGAGTGTATTGCCTGCCTTTTTACTGTCTGCTTCTAGAGGCACATGAGTTGAAGATTGTTTGAGACTTTTTATCCCCATGTGTTCTATGGCCTCTGTACATTTTTTGCCATAACAATAACTGCCTGATTGGGGACCTTGGAGCCGTATGAAGACAATTGCCTATTGAAATCCAGTCCTGGATATTTAGAGTTCCCGTATCTGAATACCAAGGGCAGCGGCAAGCTATTTCACTTATTAATTTTTCTAAATCCCCTAATCTGACTTGTGCTATTTCCCCCCTGGTGACGAAATAATGATTCTTGATGATTTTCTGCAGCTCCTTGGCATGTAGCCTTTGCTGTACAGATAAATCATTTCCCATGCTCACGAATGTGGGGAACAAACTTGCTAAAAAATACTTAAATATACTAAAAGGTACTTTAAATATACTTACGATTTGCAAATCTGTTGAACAGTGCGCACTTAGGCTATGTCCAGCCGAATGAGCAGAGAGTATCACAGGCGGGGTCACCAGATGTAGAATATGGAGGCAAAGAAGACACTTCAGGCAGCCTTTCATGGCGGCAGGTAAAAAGGACTTTGAGCACAATTCAGCGCTCTCTTTTATTGTACATTCATACAAAGGCAGATGATGTGTCATTACATGATTGGCTACTTTCCCCATAGCAACAGACGAGTCCCTACACTATTGGCTTTGGCTCAGGGGGTGTGCATGGATCATCTCATTGGCTGCTGAAATCTATACCTCCTGACTTTGTCCTGCCTCTGACTAGGGAACACCCAGCCCCTCCCCCAGGAATTCAGGGCAGTCAGGTATCCTTTCCTAGGCAGAGAGGCTTAAGCACAAGTTGATGCTTCAGGCAAGGCCAGGGAGAAGGGAAGATAGTGTAAAACCCTGAAATGGCTTGCTGGCAAAGCTTATAATTCCCACATCTGACCACCCCAAATGTAAACTAGGCCACCTTGTCATTATTGATGCTAGGTCCTTGCACATGTGGGCAATTAACTCCCGACAGGATCCCTCCCAATGTCAATTACCACCCAAATGTATAGTAAAATTCCCAGAACCCCTAGGATGCTAACTTGCTCCTGCAGGACGGATACCAGGTCAGACCATTCATCCCCCTCTTCCCATCCAACGTATTCTCCAATGAAGTCTCTCAATGCAATCCTCCCCTTATGGCCTCCTTTGAGCCCGATGCTGTGCCCAATGCACGAACGAGTAAACCCACGAGCCAGGCACACTCAGATTCAAGATTAACCCAAACTGGTTCTGCAAGAAGAAACATCTGTTACTATCAACAAATACCGCTTCACTAGCTTATTTCCGTCTGTAACCATGGAATGCGTTGGATTTCCACCTGCCTATGACTTTAATTCTCACCTTCCACCAGTCCCCGTTCAGTCCGCCGTCATTGCTGGCATCTGTGCGAAACGAATGCGAGCTGTAAAACTCGCATCCAGCCCACGACTTCTACTACCTTTTTTAAAACCTTTTGAAATTGAAAACTCGATAGCGGACTCTCCGTTCTCATGAACTAATAAGATCCTCCCACACCAGGACGCACTCGTATGTACTCTTGTCCAAGATTCCTCACCGGGGCATGCCACAGCGAGCGCTGCCCTGCCCAACCTTATCCAAAACTCTTTCCCGTATTGCCCTTCTGGATTTCTTTAGAAACAAACTAACGCTGTCCTTTGACACCATAACCTGCCCCTCCATCAACCCAACACCCCATGCATTAGATTTTGAACTTGCTACTAATTCGCTTATGAGCGGTGCTCCAAAGAATGCTAACAAGAAGGCTGCTCTAAAACAGAAGAACTTCGTAATCTGACCAGCAAACACGCACCAAGCATCTTGCTATTTCAACCAAATCCTCATATCTAATAGGTCTCCTCCTATCTCCACCCCACCCTTATTCCCTACGCCACCCTGATAAAACTTGCTTCATTCTGAAACTTAAAGTGGGGTTCCGCCAACCCCTTGGCTTCTGAAAGAATGCGAAACCTGCAAGGTGCGCCTTCACCATCGACAAGGAATATTGGTTAGCCTTAGCCCATGTGATGTATTGCACCACTAAATGATCCCACCGCTGTCCCACCTGCCCAACCCCTACCTAACAGAAATCTGATTATCTCGCGGTTTCCCGCCATATACGCTGTCCATGTCGACGGGGCTACCGACTTTTATATGAGCCGCCACTCTTCTTCATCCCTAAGGTCCACAAATATTCTGGACACTTCTCCACCATCAAGTCCACTCCTGAAGCCAGCGATCTGAACATCTTCCACTTCAAATGAGAAAGGGCATCCGCTATAACATTTTCAACTCCTGGAACGTGCTTAGCTGTTATCTTAACATTTCTCATCAAAGACCTACAGCTCTCTTAATAATGCCAAAACCAGCAAACATCTTGCAGACAACTGATTGATTACCTGCACAACTCCCAGATTGTCACATCAAAAAATCACTCGCCTGTTCGCCAGCTCTTCACCCCAAATAGCTAACGCCACCACAATGGGAAATAACTCCAAGAAAGTTATGTTCTTTGTGATACCCTCGACTACCCAACGTTCCGGCCATGGCTCGGTACACCATTTGCCTTGAAAAAACACCCGAAAACCCGAAGCCCCTGCCACATCAGAAAACAATTCCAGCTCATCATTTGTTACTTCCTTGTCTGGCATTAAAAATATCCCATTAAATCCTTTCAAAAATACCTCCCACACATGTAATTCCTCTCTGATTGCCCACATTATTCGTATAAAATGATGCGCAGCCCTGATCCCCGACATGGCA
This sequence comes from Rhinatrema bivittatum, assembly GCF_901001135.1. NCBI lineage: Eukaryota > Metazoa > Chordata > Amphibia > Gymnophiona > Rhinatrematidae > Rhinatrema > Rhinatrema bivittatum. The sequence goes on along the minus strand of NC_042621.1, from coordinate 31,919,395 downwards.
GAGGATAGCCTCCTGATAAAAGCCCGACCCACTGAGATTACTCTACATGCAAAATTTAATGCCCCAATCAATGCTTGCATGGATCTCAAAGTGACCTTTTTCGCTCGACTTACTTCTAGGTCTCTTAACCTGTTAACTTTGTCCAGTGGCAACCTAGACTCGAGTGCAATTGTGTCCAACTCAAGCCCTAAAAAAGTCAACTTCCTGACTGGCCCTTCGGTCTTATCCTGCGCTATCGGTACACCCAATCTCTCAGCCACCTTTAAAAATCCATCTAACTGTTTAATACACTGCTCTGAGTTCCCTCGCCCTATGAATAGGAAATCATCTAAATAATGAAGCATGCTAACCTCACCTGTCTCTAACTCCGTCTGCCACTGCAAAAATGAACTAAAAGCCTCAAAGTAAGTGCAGGATATGGCGCAACCCAAAGGCAAACACTTGTCCACATAATACTTGCCTTCAAAGGTGAACCCCAGTAAATGTAAACTGCTAGGGTGAATCGGGAGTAACCTAAAAGCCGATTCGATGTCCGACTTAGCTCACAGCGCTCCCCTGCCTGCTGTTTTCACCAACTTTAACGCAAGATCAAATGAAGTATACGTTACCGAACAATTGATCCTAGGGATAAAATCGTTAACAGATATACCTTTTGGGTAAGACAGGTTCAATATAAGGCGGAATTTCCCGGGAATCTCTTTAGGATTAACAGCCAGCGGGGATAAATGCATTTTTGTAAAAGTTGGGTCCCGGAATGGCCCAGCTATGTGCCCTAACGCTATCTCCTCTTTCAATTTATTTGCTGCGACTTCCCTTAGTCTTGCTACAGACCTTGTTACGATCGTGGACCCTTGGGCCGGTTGGGACAGTGGATGGTATGCTATGGAAGACCACAGCAGGCGTCCCAGCCGGGAGGCGGCTCAGCAGAGACTCAGAAGGGGCTTCACCACTGGAAGTCCGAGGTCCCCCCAGGAGGAGCCCATAGGGACCCAGACCTCTTGGACTTAGGTGGAGTCCTATGCGACCAAGGACCCAGGCAGCGGCTGAAGAGACTTCACCCTCGGAAGCCCGCGGCTCCCCCGGGAAGAGCCTGTGAGAGCCCGGACAGCTGGGACTTAGGAGAATCCTCTGGGCCAGCAAGTACCGGATACCTGAGGTGAGGAAGAAGCCGAAGTCGGAGTCCAGGAGCGAAGCCGGGTCAGACGCCAGGGGTCAGAGATCCGAACCAAAGCCAGGGATGAAGCAGAAGATGGAGTCGTAGATGGAGCCGGGTCAGAAGCCAGAAGCCAGAAGTCAGACGTCGATACGAAAACCAAAGGATGGAAGCAGGAGACAAGTCAGGAAGCAAGCCGGGTTGGAGACAGAAGCAATCCAAGTGTTTGCAGCAACTAGCAAGTCAGGAAACCTGAGGAACCTCGTTGCAAGGCACTGAGGGAGTCCAGATGCATGGTTTAAATACCCTGAGGGCATCTGACATCATCCAGGGCTGGCTTGAAGATTTCCCGCGCTGGCCCCTTTAAATGGGACTCCTCCTCGCACACGTGCGCGCGTATAGGGAGCGGGGCCAGCCGCGCTGGATTGTCGGCATCTCTCCCGAGCAGGGAGAGACGCGCTGGAGGGCCTGCAGGCCCGTGGAGGCCTCGGAAAAGCCCGGGCCGACCCCGAGGTAGGTGGGGGGACCGGGGTACGGCCTGGGACCACAACAGTACCCCCCTTATGCTCCCTCCTCAGGGGCCTGGGTTTCGCCAGGTGGTCCAGGTGAAACTGGTGGAGGAGACCCTTGTCTAGGATATTGGACGAAGGCTCCCAGGAATTCTCCTCTGGGCCATATCCCTCCCAGGAGAGGAGGTATTCCCAGCGGCGGCAATGAAAACGAATGTCCAGGACATCCTTAACCGTATAGGTGCCGTCGGTCTCGACCTCAGTGGCGGTGGGTTCCGGAGGCTTGGCATGAAAGGTGGAGAGCACCACAGGTTTAAGCAAGGACATGTGGAACACGTTGTGAATCCACAATGTAGATGGTAATCGTAGGCGGTAGGATACGGCCCCTACTCGCTCGGCCACTGTGAATGGATCAATATACCTGGAAGCCAGGCGCATGGATGGGACCCGTAGGCGAATATTTCTGGTGCTCAACCAGACCTTACTCCCTGGATGGAAGACCGGGGCTGGCTGCCGTAGTCTGTCAGCATACTTCTTCGCCTTGGCAGATGTCGTTCGGAGCTTCTCCTGGGTAGCAGTCCAAAGGGTGCGCAACTATTGTGCAGTAAGTTGAACCACCGGCGAGGATAGTGTCAGAGGCAGTGGAGGTCTGGGGCTCTTCCCATAGACGAGCTGAAATGGGGACAGGTCAGTAGCAGAGTGCTTGTGGCGGTTATATGAGAATTCCGCCAAGGTAACAGGGTGACCCAGTCATCTTGCAGATCCCCAATGAAGGCTTGGAGGAAGGCCTTCAGAGTACGGTTAGTCCATTCGGCCTGGCCGTTGGCCTGAGGGTGGAAGGCGGTTGTGAGGTCCAGCTGCACCCCGAACTTCCTGCAGAGGGACCTCCAATACTTTGCCATAAACTGCGAACCACGGTCAGAGGTAATGTCCGCCGGATCCATGGCCTTGCAAACTGTTATGTTTGTGGACCCTTGGGCCGGTTGGGACAGTGGATGGTATGCTATGGAAGACCACAGCAGGCGTCCCAGCCGGGAGGCGGCTCAGCAGAGGCTCAGAAGGGGCTTCACCACTGGAAGTCCGAGGTCCCCCTAGGAGGAGCCCGTAGGGACCCGGACTCGTACTTAGGTGGAGTCCTATGCGATCAAGGACCCAGGCAGAGGCTGAAGAGACTTCACCTTCGGAAGCCCGCGGCTCCCCCGGGAGGAGCCCATGAGAGCCCGGACCGCTGGGACTTAGGAGAATCCTCTGGGCCAGCAAGTACCGGATACCTGAGGTGAGGAAGAAGCCGAAGTCGGAGTCCAGGAGCGAAGCCGGGTCAGACGCCAGGGGTCAGAGATCCGAACCAAAGCCAGGGATGAAGCAGAAGATGGAGTCGTAGATGGAGCCGGGTCAGAAGTCAGAAGTCAGACGTCGATACGAAAACCAAAGGACAGAAGCAGGAGACAAGTCAGGAAGCAAGCCGGGTTGGAGACAGAAGCAATCCAAGTGTTTGCAGCAACTAGCAAGTCAGGAAACCTGAGGAACCTCGTTGCAAGGCACTGAGGGAGTCCAGATGCATGGTTTAAATACCCTGAGGGCATCTGACATCATCCAGGGCTGGCTTGAAGATTTCCCGCGCTGGCCCCTTTAAATGGGACTCCTCCTCGCACACGTGCGCGCGTATAGGGAGCGGGGCCAGCCGCGCTGGCCCCGCTCCCTATACGCGCGCACGTGTCGGCATCTCTCCCGAGCAGGGAGAGACGCGCTGGAGGGCCTGCAGGACCGTGGAGGCCTCGGAATAGCCCGGGCCGACCCCGAGGTAGGTGGGGGGACCGGGGTACGGCCCGGGACCGCAACAGACCTAGCATTATTCATCCTGTTCCCCACTCCTGGCCCTTCATAAGAAATATGAAACCCGAACTGTAAACCTTTACTTACTAATCCCGCTGCTTTTTTATCAGGGTAAACGCTTTTTACAAGTTCTTCCAAAATAATGGACGAAAAAGCCTTATCTAGGCGCACCTCATTGTTTACTGCCTCTGGGTGAGGGTAGCGCTGATGCTCGCTGTACATTTTGAGGATGGATGCGCGCCGCTGCAAACTACGCAAGCGTGCCGGAACTTACATTCCAGAAATAAACAAGTGGCTTTATTAAACCGCCAACAGACTTCCCCTCCACTCCCTGCTGGCTTACTTGCTGCCCCTCCTTTTGACTCTGAAAGGAACCCACGCTTCCCCCCGCACTACTAGGACCCCCCCCCCCCCCCCCCCCGCGCTCCTGTTGTGGCTGAAAATGACCAACGATATTAGCTAGCCGCAAAAAACCTCTCATCCAATTTAATATATTTTTGGAAATTTTAGGTCCCGTCTCTCCATTCTTATTCTTCTTTTTATCCTTCCTTCCACCCCATCTGCCCTCTAATAGTTTAAATATATTAACATATTTACGTTTCCTAATCCTCCGCCTCAGCCGTCTGGGCACTTCCTCCCACAACTCAGTTAAAGACGCTAAAGCAGGGTGACTCATATCCTGCGTCGGGCCCGACCTATAGCTAAATCTCTTCTCCCTCTCAGACTCGCTGGACGACGAGCTAGAAGATTCGTCGGAACTACTATCAGAATCCGTGCTGTAGTGCCTATCCCTCCTTTTTCTTTTCCTTTTTTAACCTGACTGTCTTGCGGATCCAACTTATCAGCATCACTACTGCGCACCAACACTCCTGGCTCCTCTGGGTCAGGAACTCTCGCCTTCCATCTTCCCTTCTCTTGTTGAACTTCCGAACAGGCAAAAGCTCTGTCCCTCCACGCTTCCTGCTGAGAAGTGCCTGGATAGTCTCCGCTCTCTACCTCTGCAGGAAAAACAGACAAGCCAGGAGAACTGCCCAGATATCTGCGTTGCGCCGACCCTGCCCCACTTGGTCCACCTGAAGCAGTGCTCATCCTCCTGCCTCATACATCTGCCAAATTCTCCCTGATTCCCCCGTCTGTATTTATCCTGCTCCCCTGCCTATCAGGGATACCCTCCCTCTCTTCCCATAGCGTGCCCAGTTGCTTAAAAGTCTGGGCACCTGAAACACTGCACTTACGGACCCTCCGTCCTCCTGTACCTGCCCTGGAAGGAACCATCATTGGCTCCGTCTCCAGATAATAACTTTCATCCAGAAATCCCTCGTACTGGTGCCCAGCAACAGTTGGCTGAGGTTCTGCCGCCCTCACCCTGGACAAACCTGCACCTCCAGCCACTCTGGCCTTTGAAACAGCCTGCCTCTTTGAACCCCCTCGGGGCGCTCAGACATGTCCCATCCTCTGGGCCCCCCCCCCGCCCCGGCACCAGGGGGGGGGGGGCCCAGAGGATGAGACAGAGCGAACTTTTCTGTTTTTTGCAGGAGCACGAACCCCTGGGATAGTGCTGCGCACGACTATGGGCTGACAGGCCCTACCCCCACTTGGAACAGACCTAGACTGCCCTTTTAACACGCCTCTTCAAATCCTTTTTGGATCACCAACACCAGACACCTTCTGTCCCCCGGGAACAGAGGGAGGGTCTAGGAACAAATCCCCCGAAACATTCAGGGAAATGTCCGGCAGGTCAAGGAATTCAGGGCTGGAGTGGGCGGGGGGGGGGGGGAGGGGAAGGCCCCGCCTCAGGCCCCCTCTCACCAGAGGCAGAATGGGGGGTGGAAGGGGGGGGGGAGTGAGAAGGAGTATCAAAAAGCACTTCGCCACTTGCCTGCTGCGGAGAACCTCCGACGACCGGGGCCTCCCCCGGCGGGAATCGCCGCTGCATGTCGCCCCCTTCGTGGAACCGATCAGCTGCCCGGGATTGGGGCTCGCGGCCTTTTCGCTGCATATGGTCGGCAGGGAAGAGCCGCGATGGGCCTGCTTGGGGAAAAGCTACCAAGCAAAACTCGTTTTTTGTTTTTTTTATATATATATATAACACGCGCAAGCACCGACACCCAGCTGAAATAATAAAGAGAGCTAACTAAAAAAATCCTGACGCCATTGCAGCTAAAGCCACTGCTCAAATCACGCGCCCTCCCACTCTCCTCGACTGCGCTGACTGACTGACCTCCTACAGTTATTACCTAAACCAATAGCAGCGCTGCGATTTCAAATCGCTGGCTAACTGCTATTGGCTCCCGCCTAAGCTTAGCCCCCGCAGATCCCGGCCAGTGCGCGCCTCTCCCTTTGTTAAAGCCCGCGCCGCTGCACACTTTTATAACTCCCTTTGTTAAAGCCCGTGCCACTGCTGCACACTTTTATAACATGCACACATTATGAAATGGCTGTGAGCTTGTTTGAAAGTTACCATCCCTGTTTGCACCTGAGACAAGGGAGGGTAGAGTGACTTGCCCAAGGTCACAAGGAATATCAATACGATTTGAATGCTGGTTTCTCTGGTTCATAACCAATTGCTTTAACCACTAGGCTACTACACTTTTTTTTTTTAAAGGTTTCTCTCCTACCATACTCTATACTAAGTCATTCAGACAGTATAGAGTACAGTTTTAGAGTACTTAGTATAGAGTACTAAGTCATTCTGATTTAGTATAGTGAAGAGTCCATCGTGTGGGACAATGGAGGGGACTGTGACAGCATTAGTGTGTGAGCACTGTCAGCTTCAGAGCGGGAGAGAATCGGAGCATGTTTACCTCTAGCGTGAACCCTGCATCTTGCGATCCAGCTGGGTCACTAAGGCTTTCTTCCTTTCTATCTCCATGGGAAAAGCTTAGTAAATTGGGCCCTAAATGCCACATGTCCCCAGAACAGACAGCAACCTCCCTATTGTCTAAGCCGGAATACCCTGTTGCCCAGCTGCAGTCTGCCCTGCTGCTAACAAGTTTCACCCCTAACTCCCACTCTTCCACTCTGTTTCTTGAAAGTGATGTTCACATTTATTCTTCACTATAGGGGCAATAGAATCTCCATACTCCATCTCCCAGAGTAACCTACAATATTCCCACGCAGTAAGCAACCCCATGCAGGAAAATAAAAATACCCCTTTGTCCCACTTGCATATCATTAATCATTTTCAGGAGCTCACATTTACCTCTTATCTTCACTGTCCTAAAACAAATGTTGGAGCCACAGAGCAACCTTTATTTATCAAATATCAAGAGCTATGCCATGGTTTACAAAATAAATATGACTTGTTTTTCATTGCTGTGATTTATAGATATCAGCTGTGACTGAGGAAAGACTGTTTCGGGATCCTTGGGAGTTCAGTCTAGATTGTGCCTTCGAGGATCTGTTGCAGTAACAGAAGCTTCATTGGGTTGAGTTGGGTCAGGCTGAAGGTTGTTGTTCATGAATGATGATAAATATTGTCTGTGCCAAAACTGGCAGTAAAAATCACATTGTCAGGTGGTTCTGATTGCAAATGGAAGAATTAGCTGAGTTAATTTGGTAAGAAAATTGGAGAATTAGTTTGACTTTATGTCTTTTTTCCTCATTTTCCTCAATTTTTTTTCTTGGTTCTCCTTTCTCTATCTTCCCCTTACATCTATCTCTCTTACACCTACATTCTTTCTTTCATATCACTTCTCACTATCTTTCAGTGCCCTCTATCACTTCTCTTCCTCCTTTGAATCTCCCCCTCATTCCTCCACACAGGACTCTTTCTTCCCCTCACTACCTAACATCACCCTTTCATAGTCCCTCTACCTTTGTCTAGCATCCCAACCAGATCTCCATTTCCTGCTACCTCTCTCCTCTTCATAGGCCTCCTCATCTGCCTTTTCTCATTATCACCATCTCTCTGTCTTTCCCAAGACCCCTTTCTTTATCTCCCCCTCTTACCGCCTGTCTCTGTCTCTCACCCTCTTTCCATTATCTCTGCCTTCCCCCTCCAGTTCCATACCCATCCCCCTCTTCTTTTCCCTGCTTTTCTTTGCCCCCTCCTCCACTCACCAACTAGATACCTGTCCTTTCTTCTCACCCCCATCCTCCAACCACCTTAATCCATTGGTCCCTCCTGTCTTACCGCTCCTCTCCTTTCAATTTCCCGCCCACTCTCCACTCTATTTAATTCTCCCTGTGAGCTCCATTCCTGGCCCTTTTTCCCCCTCTAACCAGTAGATTCTCAGTCCATCCCTTTTCACCTCCCCTCCTCCCACTGCTGCAATCCTCCTTTTCCCTGATCCTCTCTCTTTTTCCCTGTCTGCCACAAGAGAAGAGAGCACTTAACTGCATCTCGTCTTTCCTCCTGCCTGCTTTGAGTTATGCAGTGATGTCCTGTACCTGCAGATCTTGCGCCGTTCTTGTGGGACCCTGCCTACACCTTGCATCTTCAACTGCAGATTGCGTGGGGAGAAAAGATGCAGTTAAGCACAGTTTGATTCTGCCAGCAGGAAAAGGGGTCAAACAAGGGGAGAAAGGGACAGATTGAGAATTTACAGTGGAGGAAGGGGCAGAGGGAAGGAAAGAGGACCAGGATTTGAGCTGGCAGGGGAAGGGGGGGGGGGAGAGAGGAGAGGTAGATGGAAGGAAGGAATCAGATTGGGAGAGAGAAGCAGGGAGGAAATGAAGGAACAGAGGGACAGGGCAGTTTCCTGGATAAAGCTGAGTGATATCATTGAGATAGAGCTTCAGGATGCCTGGCACTGACTGGCTGGACCTGCTCCTTAGTTTCTGTCCTGGGCCCCAGCATGTACAACCCCAGCCCTGAGGAGGGACTGGGTTTGTGGACAGGGTCAGGTTATAGCACTGATCCACTGGGTACTCTGGTACACTGTTGAACTGTGATAATAAGGGATGAACATGTATACATGAACACTCTCAGGATGCATAATTTTATTCAATAATAGAGGTTAGTTGTTCTTTATCAGTTTGAATACAGATATGGAGATTAATGCAACTCATTTTTTCATATTATTGCAGAAGAAAAGGGCTGTTTTTCTAGTGGAAAACCATGTATCATGCATTTTTATGCTATCTATCTATTTATTTATTTGCTTAAATCTTATATTCCGCTACTTCCTTGCACTTAGTGTTCAGAGCTTAATTTCATATCTACAAATTGTGTTTTTGTCATGATAACCAGACAACAGGTGAACCATTAAAGCAAAGCCCCATTCAGTGCACAAACTATTAGCCTGATTGACTGCTTCAGTAAATGCCTGAATTATCCTATAATGAGCATCTGATGCTAGCGGGACCCCTGGCTGCCGGGGGCGGGGCCTTTCCCTGAATGCTGATAGTTGTATATAGAAACAAGGTGTTGCTCTTGTGGTTTTGTGATAATATTGAATGAAAGGCATTGGCCAGTGCCTTAAAACTGGTCATTCCTGTTCTTAGAACAAGCTCCTGCAATATGCAAACAGAGTTTGTGGTGTGCTGGATGGGGCTCCCCTTATTTAATTCTTTGATGAGGGGTGAGAGCTCCTGTCATTGAGAATAGCACTTTTGAAAAAGTTGGAGGTTTGTTCTCTTTCTATACATTCCTAAACATTCCTTGAGGTCATTTATCTCTAGGCAAAGGGAAGGAGAAGAAAGCATGAGGTTTTATAATCCATTACACAGCAAAGGCGCCCCCCTGCAATGTATTCCGCACCAAAATAGTGAGGCATCTTTTACAGGGCCTATGCCAGAGGGATCTTCAGAGTGACTTACAATTAGGGCAGAGCTTTTAACAGAAAATTGGATACCTTTATGGACATCTGGGGCTTTGCTGGATCCAATGATATCTTGCAGCACAGAGGAGGTTGGGCTGCTCTGCTGCAATCAACCAGAAAACACAAGCCCTATCCAGGCTAAAAGAAATGTATTCAGTGTACAATCTGTGCAACTAAAGTTGCAGGGTTTCATAAAGCTTGCTTCACAGAAGGAAGCTCACAGAGCAATTTCTAAACAACTTCTTTGCTTAAATAATGGGAAACTTGTCATAGATAATTGCAAAAAAAAGTGTGTTTGGGCTGGGCTTCTTGGGATCCCACGACTCACTTTCTATCGGATAAGACTGGGCCTTCCCTAGCCCTGCTGATCTGAGCAGACTGTGCTCCCTGGGTAGCTGCACCAGCTCTGGGAATTCTAATCAATTAAACAAGCAATAAGATAAAAATGCATTATCTGGCATTTGACTAGCAGTTTCTTTTTGGAGACTCAATTATTCATAGAGAACTGAACATTGGAGCCACACCCCAGCTTACCTAAGAGTCATTCCTTTATCCCCCCCCCGCACATCTTTTTCACCCTTTCTTCACTCTTTCTTCCCATTCCTCCCTTCTTTCTGCCTCCCCCTCCCACTCCCACCTATCCTCCTGGATAAGATCCCCCTCCTCTCACCTAGAAGAGGAAATCATTTGTATCACTATATTACATTTCCTATTTGTAATTTCCTAGAAGAACATAGAATCCATGTTCCATTCCTCCAGCATCCCTTGTAAGTTTTTAGGCATTTTTTTTCAGCAGGAAAATGTCTTATATCCTGTTCATTTCTGTCCCTCTCTCTGCTCTGATCCCCTCACTGTGCAAAAACCATCTAAGGGATTCTGCTGAAACTTGGTGGGTTGCCTGTTGTCACTGTTCTTTACCTGATCTATGAAACTGCAAGTGGGTCTGACCAGTGGTGAGCATGTTATGGGGGGCGGGTTAGGGCTACGCATTGCTTCAACTATCACAGCTGTTCATGAAAGTTTGTAATGCTGGCAAAGGTGTGCGGCCAGGGGAGAGTGGCAGGTGTGCATGATGGGAAGAGAAACAGTGTAAGAGCCACGCTATATGTAACACTGCAAGAGGTCTGCATCCGGGGGAACAGAAGATGTGTGCAAAGGCAGAAAACTGAATGAGACAGTTAGGTGAAGGCTGAGACTTTGAAAGGAGAAGTGACAGCAATGAAACATGACAGAAATTGTACAGAGAAATAGCTGGAGCAAGCCTATACCACCTAGACAGAAGTCTCTTTCATGTAACATATACATCCTGGTAAAAAAGATGTTACGATCCTGCCCGCGGGCAGACCCCTCTCCTTTCCTCCATGCAGCCGGCGTGCTGCAGCCTTCTCCGCGTCCTGGACTGCCGCTGAGCTGCGCCTCCCTCCACCTTCGTGGCCCAGAGACTGTCTCCTGCCCTTCCCTGCTCCTTGGGGTAGTGTCAACATTTTACACCAGAGACTGTCTATGCTTCCCCGCTCCTCGGGGCAGTGTTTATGTTTTATTTGGATCGTCCTACTCTTAACTCAAGTCGTCAACATGTTGCTTCATCTTCACTTCAATTCCTCGCAAGCATTGGAGTTATGCCTTCACCTTCAGCCATTGAACAGGTCGGGGAGGGGACTTTAAGGGAGGGTACTGTTACGATCCTGCCCGCAGACCCCATCCCGCGGACAGGCCCCTCACCTTTCCTCCATGCAGCCAATGTGCTGCAGCCTTCTCCGCGGCCCGGACTGCCGCTGAGCCGTGTCTCCCTCCACCATCGCAGCCTGGAGACACTGCTGCTCTCTTCCTTCCTGCGTGGCTGGAGCTGCGCCGCCGACTCCTCCTTTGGGGGAATCCCCTCGCGGGGATTCCTTTCTCTTCCGTGGCCCGTGTGCCACCGCCGGAGTCTCTCAATGTGGTTGGAGCTGCCACCACCTTCTCCTCTTCTTCGGGGCTGAAGGACGCCCCTCTGCAGCTCCTCTTCAGCGGCAGGAGCCGCATCCGGCCTTCTCTCTTCGAGGACGCCGCTGCAGGCCTTAGCTCCGTCCATCTTCCTCCAGGGCTCCCTCTAGGTGCGGGCGCACACCTCTCTCCTCTTCTTAAAGGGCCAGAGACAGGAAGTACTCCTGTGCCCTCCAGATGACGTCTTCAGGGCTCTTCCTGGTCCTGCCCTATATAAAGACCCTGCTTCAGTTCCTCAGGGCCTTCAGATGGAGTTACACACTCCAGGGAGCTTCTCCTTCATCCAAGGAGTTTCACTGCTTCCATCATGGTCCATCTTGCTGCTCCTGTCCAGAAGACTTCATGTTCCATGTCTTCTTGTTCCTGATGTCTCCATCCGACGCTCCAGGTTTCATTCCTTGTCGAATCGTCCTCATGGTATGTTCCGGCCCTTGGCTTCCCTTCCCTTAAGCCTCGGGGATCCTCATCCATATCTAGATGTCCCAAACTTTCCTGATGTCCCAGACTTTCCAGATGTCCAGATGTCCTCTGGTTCAAGAGATCCAGATGTCCTTCATCCCGATGTCCGTCGTTCTCTTCTCTATGACCCTCTGATCTCTACTCATCCAGTAGTTCACTCTTCCTGGGTTCATCTGTCCAAATGTCCAGAGACCCTGATGTCCAGTTGTCTTCTCATTCTGAGATCCCAGATGTCCAGGTGTCCAGATGTCCAGATGACCTGCGCTTGAGGCATACCCTCTCACAAACCCTCTTCCTTCCCTCCTTCATGCGATCCAGAAGAATCCACCAGCAGCCTTTCATCCCCCAGACTTCGTTCCCAGTCGACCTTCTCAGGAGTAAATCCATCTCACTCGGTGTCTGTCTTCAGGTGACTGGACTCCTCTCCAGCTAGACTTCCCTCAAGCGCTGCCCGGACCCTCTTCTCCACTCTGTGCATGTCCCGCTCTCCGCATGGTCCGCGACCAGCCTTCAGGTTGTGTAAGGCGCGCAGCAGGACAGGGTGGTCCGTGACCAGTCCACTCCGGGTTGTGTAGGGGACCGTGAGGGACAGCACTCTCCTTCATCTCTAAGAGTCTCATCTCATCTAAGTCTTCAAGAGTTTTGTCTTGTCCAAGTCTCCAAGAGTTCCGTCTTGTCCAAGTCTCCAAGAGTTCCGTCTTGTCCAAGTCTCCAAGAGTTTCGTCTTGTTCAAGTCTCCAAGAATTTTGTCTTGTCCAAGTCTCCAAGAGTTTGGTCTTGTCCAAGTTTCCAAGAGTCCTCTTCTCATCCAAGTTCCAGGAGTCCTCGTTCCCCTATATACTCTGACTCTTTTACTCTCTCGGATCTGGAATCTCCTACTCCGGTACCTTGCCTCATACTTTCCAGTCCTCTGCCTCCTTCTGTCCTCATTAGTACTTGTTGGCTCAGCAGAGGGTTGACCCACTTCGTCCTCCTCCTGTGCTCTTGTTCTGCCCATGCCTGTACTTGCTCACCTCCATTGGGGTGTGTCTTGGGGCTCCTCCCTGAGCCACCTCGGGACCCAAGGACTCACTCTCTCCCAGGAGCAAGCGATCGCGCTTCTATGCCCTTCCCAGGGCATGCTGGGCATGTTCGTAACAAAAGAATGATGTATGCACTTCTGGGTACACGCTGAACGTACATCATTTGTATTTGTTGCTTTTTTTAAAGTTTCCTTTTTAATGTCAGTTCTAACTTCAAAATAGCAGAGTATCCCAATGACAGCATGCATACATACATAGGCCATTAGGAAGATGTCATCTTGTCCAATTCTGGAGACCATAACTTTGAAAGACAGTGTAGAGACAGACCAGAAAAAGGCTACAAAATGGTGCAGTCTGCACCAAAAGGTCTATGAGATGAGCCTTAAACACGTATGTCTGTGTACCATAGACGAGAGGAGAGAAAGAAGGGATATGATACAAGACATTAAATTATTTCATAGGTATAAAAAATGCATAAGAAGCAAACATTTCCAAGGGGACAGGAAGCTCTGGAAGAAGGATTCATAATAGGAGGCTTAAAATGACCTGAGAAAATATTTATTTGCAGAAAGGGTGGTGGATGCCTAGAATGGCCTCCCAGGGGAGGTGGTAAAGGTAACACAGTACCAGAATTCAAGAAGACCTGGGACAGGCAGAGGGGATCCTTAGCACTGGGAAAGGGAGAGATAAAGACTGGGATAAGTACAGAGGATCCTTAGCTGTGGGGGGAGTGAGAGGTAAAGCCTGGGATAAGCGCAGAGGATCCTTAGCTGTGGGGGGAGTGAGAGGTAAAGCCTGGGATAAGCACAGAGGATCCTTAGCTGTGGGGGAGTGAGGGATAAAGCCTGGGATAAGCACAGAGGATCCTTAACTATTAGGGGAGTGAGAGGTAAAGACTGGGATAAGCACAGGGGATCCTTAACTATTAGGGGAGTGAGAGGTAAAGCCTGGGATAAGCACAGAGGATCTTTATCTCTGGAGGAGGGAAGGGAAAGCCTGGGATAAGCACAGAGGATCTTTAGCTGTGGGGGGAGTAAGAGGTAAAGCTTAGGATAAGCACAGAGGATCCTTAGCTGTGGGGGGAGTGAGAGCTAAAGCCTGGGATAAGCACAGAGGACCCTTACCTGTGGGGGGAGTAAGAGATAAAGCCTGGGATAAGCACAGAGGAACTTTAACTGTGGGGGGAGTAAGAGGTAAAGCCTAGGATAAGCACAGAAGATCCTTAGCTGTGGGGGAGTAAGGGGTAAAGCTTGGGATAAGCAAAGAGGATCCTTAGCTGTGGGGGGAGTGAGAGCTAATGCCTGGGATAAGCACAGAGGACCCTTAGCTGTGGGGGGAGTTAGAGGTAAAGCCTGGGATAAGCACAGAGGATCCTTACCTTTGGGGAAGTGAACGGTAAAGCCTGGGATAAGCACAGAGGATCTTTAGCTGTGGGGGAGTGAGGGGTAAAGACTGGGATAAGCACAGGGGATCCTTAACTATTAGGGGAGTGAGAGGTAAAGCCTGGGATAAGCACAGAGGATCTTTATCTCTGGAGGAGGGAAGGGAAAGCCTGGGATAAGCACAGAGGATCTTTAGCTGTGGGGGGAGTAAGAGGTAAAGCTTAGGATAAGCACAGAAGATCCTTAGCTGTGGGGGAGTAAGGGGTAAAGCTTGGGATAAGCACAGAGGATCCTTAGCTTTGGGGGGAGTGAGAGCTAAAGCCTGGGATAAGCACAGAGGACCCTTACCTGTGGGGGGAGTAAGAGATAAAGCCTGGGATAAGCACAGAGGAACTTTAACTGTGGGGGGAGTAAGAGGTAAAGCCTAGGATAAGCACAGAAGATCCTTAGCTGTGGGGGAGTAAGGGGTAAAGCTTGGGATAAGCAAAGAGGATCCTTAGCTGTGGGGGGAGTGAGAGCTAATGCCTGGGATAAGCACAGAGGACCCTTAGCTGTGGGGGGAGTTAGAGGTAAAGCCTGGGATAAGCACAGAGGATCCTTACCTTTGGGGAAGTGAACGGTAAAGCCTTGGATAAGCACAGAGGATCATTAGCTGTGGGGGAGTGAGGGGTAAAGCCAGGGATAAGCACAGAGGATCTTTACCTCTGGAGGAGTGAAGGGAAAGCCTGGGATAAGCACAAATGATCTTTAGCTGTAGGGGAATGAGGGGTAAAGCCTGGGATAAGCACAGAGGAACTTTAGCTGTGGGGAGAGTGAGAGGTAACGTCTGGTATATGCACAGATGATAAGAACATAAGAAATTGCCATGCTGGGTCAGATCAAGGGTCCATCAAGTCCAGCATCCTGTTTCCAACAGAGGCCCAAACCAGGCCACAAGAACCTGGCAATTACCCAAACACTAAGAAGAACCCATGCCACTGATGCAACTAATAGCAGTGGCTATTCCCTAAGTATAATTGATTAATAGCCATTAATGGACTTCTCCAAGAACTTATCCAAACCTTTTTTAAACCCAGCTACACTAACTGCACTAACCACCTCCTCTTGCAACAAATTCCAGAGCTTTATTGTGCGTTGAGTGAAAAAGAATTTTCTCCGATTAGTCTTAAATGTGTTACTTGCTAACTTCATGGAATGCCCCCTAGTCTTTCTATTATTCGAAAGTGTAAATAACCGAGTCACATCTACTCGTTCAAGACCTCTCATGATCTTAAAGACCTCTATCATATCCCCCCTCAGCCTTCTCTTCTCCAAGCTGAACAGCCCTAACCTCTTCAGCCTTTCCTCATAGGGGAGCCGCTCCATCCCCCTAATCATTTTGGTTGCCCTTCTCTGTACCTTCTCCATCGCAACTATATCTTTTTTGAGATGCGGCGACTAGAATTGTACACAGTATCCAAGGTGCGGTCTCACCATGGAGCGATAAAGAGGCATTATGACATTTTCCGTTCTATTAACCATTCCCTTCCTAATAATTCCTAACATTCTATTTGCTTTTTTGACTGCTGCAGCACACTGAGCCGACGGTTTTAAAGTATTATCCACTATGATGCCTAGATCTTTTTCCTGGGTGGTAGCTCCTAATATGGAACCTAACATCGTGTAACTACAGCAAGGGTTATTTTCCCCTATATGCAACACCTTGCACTTGTTCACATTAAATTTCATCTGCCATTTGGATGCCCAATCTTCCAGTCTTGCAAGGTTCTCCTGTAATGTATCACAATCCGCTTGTGATTTAACTACTCTGAATAATTTTGTATCATCCGCAAATTTGATAACCTCACTCGTCGTATTCCTTTCCAGATCATCTATATAAATAAAAATGTTAAATAGTTTGTACGTCGTCGCTAATCTCGCCAACCGCTTAACCGAATGCGTTCAAATTTGCACACAACATTCACTTCCCATATGGGAAGGATCTTATACACTTACATTACATATAGGTCACACCTGTGACAGGTAATACAAGTTTAAAAATTGCTTACACAAAACAGCGACATCTGGTGGCCGTCAGCGCAAGCGCAACCTCTTACATCTTTCACACACACTCACAAACCACCCCCCACCCCCACACAGGGCTATTGTCTTTCATTCTCGCTCCCTCATAACACACAGAAATCCACACTCATCACACCACACACCCCCACCCACACGCCTGCCAATGTCACTTACTTCACCCACCCTCCCAAAACACACCAAAACACAAATTCCTGGCTGCTACATTGGGAAGCCACGCATTTAACACACCCTCCGATTTTAATTTTTTTTTTTTTAATTGTTTATTTATACATTTTCACATTCTACACAAGAATATTTTAACCAAAAAAACACCTTGCTGAAAGAAATACATGTCATCTACATTGAAGCATCTATTTATCAGAAAAAAAAACAAAACAGCAATATCATGATCCTCATTCCGTAGAAGAACATCCAACTACAGGAAAATATTATGAAATTCGATACGAAAAGGAAAAAGAGCAATTTCTTAAGAATTTAAACATACATTAACATAAGTACAATGGAATCTTAACTTGTTTACTTAATTTTCAATGTTCAATTGTAAAAACTCCTGTTTTATTCTTATTCTGTTCTATGTAAACCGCTAAATGTAGCGACAGTTATTGTTCCTTGTGAACCGGGGTGATATGTATATTATACAGGAACCTCCGGTATATAAATCATTTAAATAAATAAATAAATAAATCTCTTTTATTTCCTTATTCACCTGATCTATTATCCAGAAGGCTTTTTAACTGCTCTGGATCTAAGAAGGAATAATCCTTCCCCTCAAGCTTTATTATACACCTACAGGGATATTTTAAAAGGAAGAAGCCTCCTCTATCCTCTATGTCTTTCTTGAAAGTCAAAAACTTTTTCCTGCGTTGTTGTGTATTCTTTTCTAAATCTGGGAAAATCCAGACTTTCTGACCAAAAAAGGTTTTAGTTCTATTTCAAAAGAATAACTTTAAAACGTTATCCTTATCAGTAATGAAAGCAAACTGAACTAAGAGGGTACTTCTTTCACTAATGTCTATTTCATCCTGAGATTTTTGTAGCAAATCTGATATATTTATCGATGGCTCCACTACCTGTTCCTTCTGACTAGCACTTTTCTCAGCTTGTCCTTTCTTCTTTATTAACCCAACATAAAATGCTCTAACTACTACAGGTGAGGCTTGTTCAGGGATATTAAGAATTTTAATAACATATGATTTAAACAAGTCAATTGGGCTTAGATAATCTGAGACTGGAAAATTGGTTATCCTCAAATTCAATGCCCTAATTGTGTTTTCCAACATTTCAACCTTTCTTTGAAATATTATCTCACTTTTTATCTGTAACCCTTGAATATTCTCAACTTGTTTTAATCGGTTATCTATATTATCAATTTTCTTTTGCTGTTCTTGAATTTTTTTACTATTCTCCTTCATAGATGTGTTTACCTGTCTCACTTCACCTGTTAAATTTACAATAAGAGAATCAATTTTAACCATGTAGTTCCAAAGAGAATCTAAAGTTACAGTATTAGGTTTTTTCACTTTAACATTAACTTGGTCTAAATTTAATGAATCGTTGGTATTAGACATTTTAGGTGTACTAGTATCTTTATGTTCCACCTGAGATTTTCCTTCCCCGCTTAGATCCAATATGTCTACTTCCTGAGGAGATTCTTCCATATGATCACACTTTATTAATTCTCCTTGTAGGTTTAGTCTAGATTCAGAACCAGTTACAACCTTACTGATTTCCTCTAGGTCCAAAAAGGGGGGATTCCCCTTATTGCCAGGAGGAGATGGTGTGTCTGGTGCCCCCGGACTTAACGATATTTCAGTGGCCAGGTGTGGGAGATTTTGCTCAGAATCCTCCCGCACAGCGGCCTGTTCCACGGGGGTTAATTGAGAGGATTCCAACCAGTCCGATACCTGTCTTTGACCGGGCATTGAAGAAATGTTAGAGGCTAGGCGTACTTTAGCCTTTCTCTTAGTGTGAGGCATATTGTCTATAATAAAAATTTAGCCTGGACTCTTCAGGGTACCGTCTGGATTGTACTATATATTCTAATTCGTAGCGAATTTCTTGGAGAAGGAGTCGGTATAGAGGATTAACCAAATGGATAAAGAAATTTTCAACTTACTATTACTTGAAGCCCAGGCAACTCCGGCAAATCAGGCAAAGCCAGGCTAAGCCAATCGTATCCGCGCGCGCGGCTTTGGCGGCGCGCCTGGCGTCGACTGCGTGCCGCAGACAATCGAAATTTATAGTCCCGCCTCCTGTTCTTATTGGAGGTATTAATTGTGCTCCACCTCTCCGTCGGGGCTCAGGGGACCTCCTCCAACCCCCGGTAAGGATAGAGTAGCAGGAAATATACAACGAAGGTTTTCTCACCTGGACTCCTTCTCAGTGAGAAACGCCGACAGTCGAAATTTATAGTCCCGCCTCCTGTTCTTATTGGAGGGATTAGTTGTGCTCCACCTCTCCGTCGGGGCTCAGGGGACCTCCTCCAACCCCCGGTAAGGATAGAGTAGCAGGAAATATACAACGAAGGTTTTCTCACCCGGACTCCTTCTCAGTGAGAAACGCCGACAGTTAAAATTTATAGTCCCACCTTCTGTTCTTATTGGAGGGATTAGTTGTGCTCCACCTCTCCGTCGGGGCTCAGGGGACCTCCTCCAACCCCCGGTAAGGATAGAGTAGCAGGAAATATACAATGAAGGTTTTCTCACCCGGACTCCTTCTCAGTGAGAAACGCCGACAGTCGAAATTTATAGTCCCGCCTCCTGTTCTTATTGGAGGGATTAGTTGTGCTCCACCTCTCCGTCGGGGCTCAGGGGACCTCCTCCAACCCCCGGTAAGGATAGAGTAGCAGGAAATATACAACAAAGGTTTTCTCACCCGGACTCCTTCTCCTCCGATTTTAATTTAAAGTACCCTCTTCCACCCACCCACGCACTGCACTCCGATCACACACTACACCTGAAACATGTCCGTGCTTCTCCGCCGGCACCACAGGAACGGTCCGGGACACATCACATTCATTAGGGCCGTCGGATGCCAGCAACAAAAATGGCGTGGCGGACCTTACCCTTACAATGACGTCGGTACACCATGTGACATAGTAAGGGCAAGAGCACGTCGGCGCCATATCCTCAGCAGACATTTGCCCTTACTAGGTCAGGAATCCTGACGCACCACTTTCACCGGTGAAGTTTTGCGACATGGCAGCTGGCGGAACAAACCCTAGCACACACCCTCGCCACCGGCTTGCAGTTTACACAGGTAGCCGGGGAGGAGCACAGTAGGGGACCGTTCTTATTTTCCGCTGCGCGTTTTTCACAGGGGGGGGCACTCATTCTCCTCATCTCCCGAGAGGGGGGCTGAAGCGTGGGTTGCTCTATTTCGCTGGGTTGGGGGGGGGCCAGGAAGGTGTGCTTGCATATTTAAACTATTCTTTGCTGGTGCTGTTCATTTGGGGTAAAAAAAACCCAAAACACACAAACTCTAACCTTTACTGCTCTGTTCTGTTGTTTTCAACTTAACCAGGCTCAGCCACTGCAACGCGTGGCAGGGTACAGCTAGTTTATATATATATTGAAAAGCACCGGTCCAAGTACAGATCCCTGAGGCACTCCACTGTTTACCCTTTTCCACTGAGAAAATTGACCATTTAATCCTACTCTCTGTTTCCTGTCTTTTAACCAGTTTGTAATCCACGAAAGGACATCGCCTCCTATCCCATGACTTTTTAGTTTTCGTAGAAGCCTCTCATGAGGGACTTTGTCAAACGCCTTCTGAAAATCCAAATACACTACATCTACCGGTTCACCTTTATCCACATGTTTATTAACACCTTCAAAAAAATGAAGCAGATTTGTTAGGCAAGACTTCCCTTGGGTAAATCCATGTTGACTGTGTCCCATTAAATCATGTCTTTCTATATGCTCTACGATTTTGATCTTGAGAATAGTTTCCACTATTTTTCCCGGCACTGAAGTCAGGCTCACTGGTCTATAGTTACCCGGATCTCCCCTGGAGCCTTTTTTAAATATTGGGGTTACATTGGCCAACCTCCAGTCTTCAGGTACAATGGATGATTTTAATGATAGGTTACAAATTTTAACTAATAGATCAGAAATTTCATTTTTTAGTTCCTTCAGAACCCTAGGATGCATACCATCCAGTCCAGGTGATTTGCTACTCTTTAGTTTGTCAATCTGGCCTACTACATCTTCCAGATTCACAGTGATTTCGTTCAGTTCGTCTGACTCGTCACCCCTGAAAACCATCTCTGGAACTGGTATCTCCTCAACATCCTCATTAGTACACACGGAGGCAAAGAATTCATTTAGTCTTTCTGCAATGGCCTTATCTTCCCTAAGAGCCCCTTTAACCCCTCTGCCATCTAATGGTCCAACCAACTCCCTCACAGGTTTCTTGCTTTGGATATATTTTAAAAAGTTTTTATTATGAGTTTTTGCCTCTATGGCTAACTTCATTTCAAATTCTCTCTTCGCCTGTCTTATCAATGTTTTACACTTACCTTGACAATGCTTATGTTTTATCCTATTTTCTTCAGATGGATCCTTCTTCCAATTTTTGAAGCATGTTTTTTTTTGGCTAAAATAGCCTCTTTCACCTCACCTTTTAACCATGATGGTAATCATTTTGCCTTCCTTCCACCTTTCTTAATGCGTGGAATACATATGGACTGCGCCTCTAGGATTGTATTTTTAAACAATGTCCAAGCCTGTTGAACACTTTTAACCTTTGCAGCTGCACCTTTCAGTTTTTTTCTAACTATTTTCCTCATTTTATCAAAGTTTCCCTTTTTAAAATTTAGTGTTAGAGCTGCAGATTTAATTATTGTCCCCCTTCCAGTTATTAGTTTAAATTTGATCATGTTATGATCAGTGTTGCCAAGTGGCCCCACCACCGTTATTTCTTTCACCAAATCTTGCGTTCCACTAAGAATTAAATCTAAAATAGCTCCCTCTCTTGTTGGTTCCTGAACCAATTGCTCCATGAAGCAATCATTTTATTACATCCAGGAACTTTATGTCTCTAGCAAGTCCTGATGTTACATTTACCCTGTCAATATTGGGTAATTGAAATCTCCCATTATTATTGCACTGCCAAATTGGTTTGCTTCCCTGATTTCTCTTAGCATTTCATCATCTGTCTGACCATTTTGTCCAGGTTGGTGGTAGTATACTCCTATCACTATACTCTTACCCAACACACATGGGATTTCTACCCATATAGATTCTACTGAGCATTTACTCTCTTGTATGATCTTTATCCTGTTGGACTCTATACCCTCCCGGACATAAAGTGCCACACTCCCACCAAGTTGATCCTCCCTATCATTGCAATATAATTTGTACCCTGATATAGCACTGTCCCATTGGTTATCCTCCTTCCACCAAGTCTCTGTGATGCCAATTATGTCAATCTCATCATTTGCTGCTATACACTCTTAACTCTCCCATCTTACTTCTTAGACTTCTGGCATTGGCATACAGACATTTCAAAGTGTGGTTTTTGCTTGTTTTAACAACCTGCTTTTCAGTTGTTTGGGATAATTCGGAAATCATTAGCTTTGGTGATTTTTTACATATAGGCATATGAACTATGTTTGCTTTTGATGGAACCTCTCTGTTGGGATGCCCTAACTCTCCTGTTTCATTAGTATCCTTCAAGGATACATTTCTCTGAACCATGCACTGCTGAGTGACTGTCAGCTTTCCCCCTTGTTCTAGTTTAAAAGCTGCTCTATCTCCTTTTGAAAGTTAGTGCCAGCAGCTTGGTTCCGCTCTCCCCAGAAGTTTCCCCAGTTCCTTATAAAGTTGAATCCCTCTTCCCTGCAACATCGTCTCATCCACGCATTGAAACTCTGGAGCTCTGCCTGCCTCTGGGGACCTGCACGTGGAACACGAAGCATTTCAGAGAATGCCACCCTGGAGGTTCTGGATTTCAGCTTCCAACCTAAAATCCTAAATTTGGCTTCCAGAACCTCTCTCCCACATTTTCCTATGTCGTTGGTGCCCACATGTACCATTTATTTATTTATTATTTTTATATACCGACATTCGATCTCAATTGAGATATCACACCGGTTTACATTCAGGTACTGTAGGTATTTCTCTATCCCCAGAGGGCTTACAATCTAAGTTTTTGTACTTGAGGCAATGAAGGGTAAAGTGACTTGCCCAAGGTCACAAGGAGTAGCAGCAGGACTCAAACCCTGGTCTCCTGGTTCACAGTCCACTGCTCTAACCACTAGGCTATTTCTCCTCCCTCATGACAGCCGGCTCCTCCTCAGCACTGTCTATAAAAGCCCAGAGGGGCTTTTAATCCTCGTCCACCGGGCGCCTTTTCCTCTTCCTTGCTGCTGCCACCATCGGGGAGACCTGCGCGATCGGCGCCGAGCCCCGCCGGGGGAAGGTTAGTGGAAACACCCCCCACCCAGGCGGCCTCGACGCCGACAGTGCAGCTAAACTCGCTGCTCTTTTAGAAAAAAGAAAGCTGCAAGAAATTTCACAAACCGCGCCGAAAACGGAAGGCCCGCCCGCCGAACCAGGCCTCCAATCCGAGCAAGCCCAGAGGGGCTTTTAATCCTCGTCCACCGGGCGCCTTTTCCTCTTCCTTGCTGCTGCCACCATCGGGGAGACCTGCGCGATCAGCGCCGAGCCCCGCCGGGGGAAGGTTAGTGGAAACACCCCCCACCCAGGCGGCCTCGACGCCGACAGTGCAGCTAAACTCGCTGCTCTTTTAAAAAAAAGAAAGCTGCAAGAAATTTCACAAACCGCGCCGAAAACGGAAGGCCCGCCCGCCGAACCAGGCCTCCAATCCGAGCAAGCCCAGAGGGGCTTTTAATCCTCGTCCACCGGGCGCCTTTTCCTCTTCCTTGCTGCTGCCACCATCGGGGAGACCTGCGCGATCGGCGCCGAGCCCCGCCGGGGGAAGGTTAGTGGAAACACCCCCCACCCAGGCGGCCTCGACGCCGACAGTGCAGCTAAACTCGCTGCTCTTTTAGAAAAAAGAAAGCTGCAAGAAATTTCACAAACCGCGCCGAAAACGGAAGGCCCGCCCGCCGAACCAGGCCTCCAATCCGAGCAAGCCCAGAGGGGCTTTTAATCCTCGTCCACCGGGCGCCTTTTCCTCTTCCTTGCTGCTGCCACCATCGGGGAGACCTGCGCGATCGGCGCCGAGCCCCGCCGGGGGAAGGTTAGTGGAAACACCCCCCACCCAGGCGGCCTCGACGCCGACAGTGCAGCTAAACTCGCTGCTCTTTTAGAAAAAAGAAAGCTGCAAGAAATTTCACAAACCGCGCCGAAAACGGAAGGCCCGCCCGCCGAACCAGGCCTCCAATCCGAGCAAGCCCAGAGGGGCTTTTAATCCTCGTCCACCCGGCGCCGCGCGCCGAGCGTCGCGCGCACGAAGGAGCGCGACAAAGGGGCCTGCCCCTTTGTCTCGCCCCTTCGTCGCAGCCCCAAGGGAACCCCAACTCAGTACCACAAAGAGACTACTGATTAACCTCAATACAATCCGTGACCGACAAGAAAATATCCGAAACCCGGCGGATGTTACAACGCTCCACCTACCGACCTCAACTATACCTCATCGCTCCTCCACTAGGGCTCGCGCGGCCGGCGCCACCCACTCGGGGTAAGAGCCTCTTTGTCTCCTAACCTGTCCACCAGCGTTAGACCCACCTCGATCACCCTGCTACCTGTTTTGGTGATATAGCTTATATGTTGTTTTTTTATTAAATATCATTCTAAAGCAAACTCTCTGGATAGCACCCCACCTTTGAATGCTCATTACAATTGATCACCCTGTATTTCCATTGTACCTTTGAGTCACCCTAAGCAAATATCGTCAGCCACTCTATCGATTCATCCAACGCTACCGTCGAACGTACCATGCTTTGAGTGTACCCAACATATCGTTATAACCTAACTGCCATGTAATCTATCTGTGCTTCTTACACCCTACCGCTCCAACTACCACCACAGCCCCCCCCCCCCCCCCCCCCCCCGTGCTTTGGTGCTCATTTCAAGTCCACACTATCCTAGTCCCCTCCCTGTTACTAGAACCATGTGCCTTCTCCCCATCCCAAGACGGCACCGCCCGCTACTACGAAAGCCCCCCACAATACCCCCCCACCCCCCCAACCCTCGCAAATCCCTCATACCTATCACGACCCCACCTTTCTCACAACTCCTAGGTCTAACAACCCTAGCCATTACCCTCTTCAATGCCCAATCCATCCAAAAAAAAGGACCTATACTAAATGACCTGCTTACAGACGACAATCCCGACCTATGTGCCATTACCGAATCCTGGCTAAAAACCACTGACCAGGTTTTCCTTAACCAGCTCCCAACAAAGACATACGACCTCTTCTCCATCCCAAGACCAAAAAAGAGAGGTGGGGGCCTACTCTTGGCAGCCAAAAAAAGACTTAACCTCAAACTCCAATCTACTCAACCCCCACCCAAACTAGAAATTGCGCTATTTACATCTAAATCCCTACAAATCTGCCTAGTCTACGCCCCCCCAGGCCTAATTGAACAAGATCCCTCACCCATCACCGAATATCTCACAGTCAACATCAAAACAGACCTTCCCACCATTATACTAGGGGATTTCAATCTCCATGTGGATTCCCACCCCACCACCCCTGCCTGCGAGATTCTACTGGACACCCTCAAAGCCCTGGGTTTCAATCAAATCATCACCGAACCCACACACAAAGCAGGCCACACACTTGACCTAATCTTTGTGAACTCAAAAATAACCATTGCCACCCCTCCTGTAGTCACCCCGGTACCGTGGTCCAACCACTTCCTTATTAATGCCACCCTCGAAACCAAATCCCCCACTCCTTCCACACAAAAACTCCACAAAACCATCTCCTTCCGTAAACACTGTAGTACAGAAGAGCTTACCCTAGCTTTCGACAAAATAACCAACAACATCGACCTCACCAATCCAGACACCGCACTTCACTCCTGGAACAACCTTACAAGGACCATAGCCAACGACCTTTGCCCCACGATCCACAAAGAAGTACCCCTTGCACACTGTGAGAAAAGGAAACCATGGTTTTCTACCAAGTTAAAAACCATGAAACAAGACCTAAGAGCCAAAGAACGCGCCTGGCGCAAACAACCATCCGCCACTCTAAAAGCTACCTACTACAACTCATTGCACGCATACCGTCATGCAATCACCCAAACCAAGCGTGATTTCCACGCAGCAAAGATCCATGACTACCAATTCAATGCAAATACCTTATTCACTTACATTGCAGAACTCACCAATCCTAATACACCTACCCTCAACGAAACCATCTCCAAAAATAGATGCGAAGAACTAGCCATCTTTTTCAAAAACAAAATCGACAATATTCTACTTCGCTTCCCTGCCAACACCACCCCCTTCGCCCCCATTCCCAATGACATTAAGGTCATTCTTAGAGCCTTTGATATCACCACCAACATAGAAGTAGAAACTATCCTAAAGAAGATGAAACCCGCCACACACTCCTCTGACACCATCCCCTCAAAAACACTCCTCTCCATTACACCCGCCATCACCAAACCTATTAAGGACCTCATCAACTGCTCTATCACCGCAGGCAGTGTCCCAGACCCACTCAAGCTGGCCATAGTTAAGCCCCTCCTAAAGAAACCCACCCTCGACCCCACCGATCCTGCCAACTACCGCCCGATCTCCAATCTCCCTTTCTTATCCAAAGTCCTAGAAAGGGTTGTTAACAAACAATTGACGGATGTTTTAGAAGACCACAATATCCTCCACACTCGTCAGTTCGGTTTCCGTAAAGCCCGTAATACCGAAACCTTACTACTAGCCATGACAGACACCATACTCAAAGGTATGGACCATGGAAACTCGTACCTACTCGCCCTACTAGACATTTCAGCTGCCTATGACACAGTCAACCATCAAATACTTATGACCCGCCTAACAGAAATAGGTATCGCCGGTACAGCCCTTTCATGGCTCTCTTCCTACCTCACACACAGAGAATACATAGTAAAACTCGACAAGCACGAATCCTCACGCATACCTATCACGCAAGGTGTACCCCAAGGCTCATCCCTATCCTCCACCCTCTTTAATATTTACCTCCTACCTCTATGCCACCTCCTCTCCGACCTAGGCCTAAAATTCTTCCTTTATGCGGATGACGTGCAGATCCTCATCCCGTTTCAAGGGTCCATAAACGAACCTTTGCAACGCTGGGAATCCTGCCTCACCACTATAAGTGCCCTACTATCCAAGCTCCATCTAGCTCTAAATACTTCCAAAACAGAAGTACTCGTCATCTCTAATCAGCCTGAACGTTTCACGATCCCCTTGCAACAGGACACCCCCCACACTTCTACTACAGCCCTCTCTCAGACCCAGTTTGTAAGAGACCTGGGCATCTTCATAGATCAACACCTGAGCTTTAAACCCCACATCAAATCTCTCCTAAAGGGGGGTTTCTATAAACTCAACATCCTAAAAAAACTCAAACCCCTCCTCCACACCCGCGATTTCCGTACAGTCGTACAGACCACCATGCTCACGAAACTAGACTACTGTAACTCCCTGCTACTAGGACTTCCTGCATCCACCGTCAGACCCCTTCAGATTCTACAAAACTCCATGGCTAGAATCATAACCGGCACACGCAAAAGGGACCACATTACCCCCATACTAAAGGACCTACATTGGTTGCCAATATCCTACCGCTCTCAATACAAAACACTCACCATCCTTCACAACTCCCTACATAAACACAATCACACCTGGCTCGATGAAATGCCTCGCTACCGCTCCTCCGACCGCCCCACAAGAACAACCCTTACAGACACCCTCCACATCCCAACCCTCAAAGTAGCGCACTCAACCCACACCAGAGGAAGAGCTTTCTCCGTTGCTGGTCCCACCCTCTGGAACTCCCTCCCCACCCTCCTACGCCAAGAGACATCTTTTCACAATTTCAAGAAAGGAGTCAAGACATGGCTCTTCCGACAGGCCTATCCCGACACAAACCAAACCTAACCTCTCCCCCCTCAGCTCCCCCTGCTCAACCTTGTACCCCCCTGCCCCCTTCCCAGCTCCTCCCTACTCAGCCTCCCATGTTTCACCCTTACCCTCCGCCCGACCTTTCCCTCGTCTCCTCCCCCCAGCCTCTCCCCCCTTTTCCTTGTCACCTGGCCGACCCTCCACCCTTAGCATTCCCCCTCCCCGCTACTCCCTTTTACCTTCTAAAAACGCATTCCCTGGTGATTCCCAGTGATTACCTTCCCTCAACCCCTCCGTATCCCTACGTAGGTAAAGAGATCCTTGTATATTTAAATCTCTGTACCCCTTTCCCGTCCTACTCACCCTGCCCCTCCAATACCCTTTTGCTAACCCTTTAACCCTTTTCCCTTCTATACCGCCCTTAAATCATCCTAACCCCCTTCTTATTTCATATTTAAGTGAATACCTTAAGTAAATGTCTCTCATTACCTCCTTAGCTCTACAATTTTGATTATGACTGTACGTATCATCAACTGTATATAGTTGCAGCTATTTGTGTTATTTCACTCCTTTCTGTCCAGCCTTTGCCCTTCCTTTAGCCTCCCCTCTCCCACTCCCCGGTATCCTCCCTTTCCCACTCCCCTCCCTCTACTATTGCTCTACTACGCTATTGTTTTACCTATTTATCAGTTTTACTGTGTTATTGTTATATTGTAACTTTCCTCCTTTGAGTTTTTTTGTAAACCGGCATGATGTGTTTCACGAATGTCGGTAAATAAAAGTTAATAAATAAATAAATAAAATAAATAAATCTAGGTGACGCGTGAGGTCTGCCACCTTTGCACCAGGCAGGCAAGTTACCAGGCGGTCTTCACGTCCACCAGCCACCCTGCTATCTACATTTCTAATAATTGAATCACCAACTATGATGGCCGGCCTAACCCTTCCCTCCTGGGCAGTAGCCCTGGGAGATTTGTCCTCAGTGCGAGAGAACAATACATCACCTGGAGAGCAGGTCCTTGCTACAGGATCACTTCCTGCTACACCAGGGTGATGTTCTCCTACTGGGAGACCTTTCTGATCCAAGGCAGCACTGGGGCTGCCAGAATGGATTTGGGACTTGGCTACTATGTCCCTGAAGGTCTCGTCAATGTACCTCTCTGTCTCCCTCAGCTCCTACAAGTCTGCTACTCTAGCCTCCAGAGATCGGACTTGTTCCCTGAGAGCCAGGAGCTCTTTGCACCGAGTGCACACATACAATCTCTCACCGGCGGGTAAAAAATCATACATGTGACACTCAATGCAAAAGACTGGAAAGCCCCCCTCTTGCTGCTGGACTGCTGCCTTCATCTTAGTATTATTGAGTTCCTAGTTAAGTTTAGGATACTAAGGGAGTTAGAATGAGAGTACTTTAAATTTACAGGTGAATTTAGTAATTAATCAGCTAGTGTCCTACAAGGGGATAATTAAACTTTCAATAAGGGCTGGTACATATTATGTTTTAGATAAGACCCTGATTGATTTTTAATGAGAAAGTGTCTTTTGCCTAAACATCAGGGGTTGAGTGGGTGGGAAAGACAGACACTAGAATTAACTATCTCTGGCTTGCTTATTACTTCAGATGCACACAAACTCTAAAGAATGTATCCCTTAATTTCACCGTTCACCAAACTTTTATAAGCCCAAAGATTTCTGAAAACTATACTTACCAATCCTCTTAAACCACTGTTAAATTAATCTTCACTCAGTCAAAGGAGGGATTTGAGATTCGGCGCACGCTTCCGGTCCTCCTCTACTGCAAACCTTGCGGGGCCTCTGGAAGCTGGGGCGTGGAAGTCAATCCCTGGATCGCTTGCGGTGACCTCTGGACTCCTCTCCCGGGGGATGCTGGGAGCAGTATGCAGATGAGCCTTCTGGTCCTCCTCTACTGCAAACCTTGCGGGGGCCTCTGGAAGCTGGGTCGTGGAAGGCAATCCCTGGATCACTTGCGGTGACCTCTGGACTCCTCTCCTGGGGGATGCTGGGAGCAGTATGCAGATGAGCCTTCCGGTCCTCCTCTACTGCTTATCCCAGGCTTTACCCCTCACTACCCCTTAGGTGTGGGGTAGAGAGGGGTACAGACTGAGATAAGCAAAGAGGATCCTTAGCTGTGGGGGGAGTGAGAGGTAAGGCCTGGGATAAGAAGAGAGGATCCTTAGCTGTGGGGGAGTGAGGGGTAAAGCCTGGGATAAGCACAGAGTATCCTTAGCTGTGGAGGAGTGAGGGGTAAAGCCTGGGATAAGCACAGAGGATCTTTACCTCTGGAGTGAAGGGAAAGCCTGAGATAATCATAAAGGATATTTAGCTGTGGGGGAGTGAGGGGAAAAGTCTGGGATAAGAACAGAGGAACCTTAGCTGTGGGGGAAGTGAGACGTAAAGCCTGGTATAAGCACAGAGGATCCTTAGCTGTGGGGTAGTGAGGGGTAAAACCTGGGATAAGCACAGAGGATCTTTAGCTGTGGAGGAGTGTGGGGTAAAGCCTGGGATAAGCACAGTGGATCCTTAACTATTAGGGGAGTGAGAGGTAAAGCCTGGGATAAGCACAGAGGAGCTTCAACTCTGGAGGAGGGAAGGGAAAGCCTGGGATAAGCACAGAGGAATCTTAGCTGTGGGGCAGTGAGAGGTAAAGTCTGGGATAAGCACAGAGGATCTTGTGCTGGAGTGAGGGGTAAAGCCTGGGATAAGCACAGAGGAGCTTTAGCTGTGGGGGAGTGAGGGGTAAAACCTGGGATAAGGACAGAGGTTCCTTACCTGTGGGGGAGTGAGGGGTAAAGAATGGGATAAGCACAGAGGATCTTTAGCTGTGGGGGAGTGAGGGGTAAGGCCTGGGATAAGCACAGAGGATCTTTAGCTGTGTGGAGTGAGGGGTAAATCCTGGGATAAGCAATGAAGATCCTTAGCTGTGGATGACTGTGGGGTAAAGTCTGGGTTAAGCACAGTGGAACCTTTGCTGTGGGGTATTGAGGGGTAAAGTTTAGGATAAGCACAGAGGATCATTAGCTGTGGGGCAGTGAGGGGTAAAGCCTGGGATAAGCACAGAGGATCATTAGCTGTGGGGCAGTGAGGGGTAAAGCCTGGGATAAGCACAGAGGAACTTTACCTGTGGTGGAGTGAGGGGTTCAGCCTGGGATAAGCACAGAGGATCTTTACCTCTGGAGGAGTTAAGGAATGCCTGGGATAAGCACAAAGGATCTTTAGCTGCGAAAGAGTGAAAGGTAAAGCCTGGGATAAGCACAGAGGAACTTTAGCTGTGAGGAGAGTAAGAGATAAAGTCTGGGATAAGCACAAAGGATCCTTCAATTTTAGGGGAGTGAGAGGTAAACCCTGGGATAAGCACAAAAGATCTTTAGCTGTCGGGGAGTTAGGGGTAAAGCCTGGGATAAGCACAGAGGATCCTTAGCTGTGGGGTAGTGAGGGGTAAAGACTGGGATATGCACAGAGGATCTTTAGCTGTGGGGGAGTGAGGGGTAAAGCCTGGGATAAGCACAGAGGACCCTTAGCTGTGGGGGGAGTCAGAGGTAAGGACTGGGATAAGCACAGAGGATTCTTATCTGTGGGGGGAGTGAGAGCTAATGCTAAAGCCTGGGATAAGCACCGAACATCCTTAGCTCTATAGGAGTGTGGGGTAAAGCCAGGGATAAGAACAGAGAATCTTTACCTCTGGATGAGTGAAGGGAAAGCCTGTGATAAGCACAAAGCATCTTTAGCTGTGGGAGAGTGAGGGGTAAAGCCTGGGATAAGCACAGAGGAACTTTAGCTGCGGGCAGGGTTAGAGATAAAGCCTGGTATATGCACAGAGCATCCTTAGCTGTGGGGGAGTGAGGGGTAAAGCCTGGTATAAGCACAGAGGATCCTTAGCTGTGGGGGAGTAAGAGGTAAAGCCTAGGATAAGCACAGAAGATCCTTAGCTGTACGGGAGTGAGAGCTAATGCTTGGGAAAAGCACAGAGGACCCTTAGCTGTGGGGGGAGTTAGAGGTAAAGCCTGGGATAAGCACAGAGGATCTTTAGCTGTGGGGGAGTGAGGGGTAAAGCCTGGGATAAGCACAGAGGAACTTTAGCTGCGGGGAGGGTTAGAGATAAAGCCTGGTATATGCACAGAGGATCCTTAGCTGTGGGGGAGTGAGGGGTAAAGCCTGGGATAAGCACAGAGGATCTCTAGCTGTGGAAGAATGTGGGGTAAAGCCTGGGATAAGCACAGTGGATCCTTAACTATTAGGGGAGTGAGAGGTAAAGCCTGGGATAAGCACAGAGGATCTTTAGCTGTGCAGGAGTGAGGGGTAAAACCTGGGATAAGGACAGAGGTTCCTTACCTTTGGAGGAGTGAACGTTAAAGCCTTGGATAAGCACAGAGGATCCTTACCTGTGAGGGGTAAAGAATGGGATAAGCACAGAGGATCTTTAGCTGTGTGGAGTGAGGGGTAAATCCTGGGTTAAGCAATGAAGATCCTTAGCTGTGGATGACTGTGGGGTAAAGTCTGGGTTAAGCACAGTGGAACCTTAGCTGTGGGGTATTGAGGGGTAAAATTTAGGATAAGCACAGAGGAACTTTACCTGTGGTGGAGTGAGGGGTTCAGCCTGGGATAAGCACAGAGGATCTTTAGCTGTCAGGGAGTTAGGGGTAAAGCCTGGGATAAGCACAGAGGATCCTTAGCTGTGGAGGAGTGAGGGGTAAATCCTGGGATAAGCACAGAAGATCCTTAGCTGTGGAGGAGTGAGGGGTAAATCCTGGGATAAGCACAGAAGATCCTTAGCTGTGGAGGAGTGAGGGGTAAACCCAGGGATAAGCACAGAGAATCTTTATCTCTGGATGAGTGAAGGGAAAGCTTGGGATAAGCACAAAGGATCCTTAGCTGTGGAGGAGTGAGGGGTAAATCCTGGGATAAGCACAGAAGATCCTTAGCTGTGGAGGAGTGTGGGGTAAAGCCTGGGATAAGGACAGAGGATCCTTACCGTTGGGGGAGTGAAGGGTAAAGCCTGGGATAAGCACAGAGGATCCTTAGGTGTGGGGGGGAGTGAGATGTAAAGCTGGGATAAGCACAGATGATCCTTAGCTCTAGGGGAGTGAGGGGTAAAGCCTGGGATAAGCACAGAGGATCCTTAGTTCTGGGGGAGTGAGGGGTAAAGCCTGGGATAAGCACAGAGGATCCTTATTTCTGGGGGAGTGAGGGGTAAAGCCTGGGATAAGCACAGAGGATCTTTAGCTGTGGGGGAGTGAGGGGTAAAGCCTGGGATAAGCACAGAGGATCTTTAGCTGTGGGGGAATGAGGGGTAAAGCCTGGGATAAGCACAGAGGATCCTTAGTTCTGGGGGAGTGAGGGGTAAAGCCTGGGATAAGCACAGAGGATCTTTAGCTGTGGGGGAGTGAGGGGTAAAGCCTGGGATAAGCACAGAGGATCTTTAGCTGTGGGGGAGTGAGGGGTAAAGCCTGGGATAAGCACAGGGGATCCTTAACTATTAGGGGAGTGAGGGGTAAAGCCTGGGATAAGCACAGAGGATCTTTAGCTGTGGGGGAGTGAGGGGTAAAGCCTGGGATAAGCACAGATGATCTTTAGCTGTGGGGGAGTGAGGGGTAAAGCCTGGGATAAGCACAGAGGATCTCTAGCTGTGGAAGAATGTGGGGTAAAGCCTGGGATAAGCACAGTGGATCCTTAACTATTAGGGGAGTGAGAGGTAAAGCCTGGGATAAGCTCGGAGGAGCTTCATCTCTGGAGGAGGGAAGGGAAATCCTGGGACAAGCACAAAGGATCTTTAGCTGTGCAGGAGTGAGGGGTAAAGCCTGGGATAAGCACAGAGGAACCTTAGCTGTGGGGGGAGTGAGAGCTAAAGCCTGGGATAAACACAGAGGATCCTTAGCTATGGGGGGAGTCAGAGGTAAAGCCTGGGATAAGCACAGAGGATTCTTAGCTGTGGGGCAGTGAGGGGTAAAGCCTGGGATAAGCACAGAGGATCCTTATTTGTGCGGGGAGTGAGAGGTGAGACCTGGGATAAGCACAGAGGAACTTTAGCTGTGTGGGGGAGTGAGAGGTAAAGCCTGGGATAAGCTCAGAAGATCCTTAGCTGTGGGGGGAGTCAGAGGTAAAGCCTGGGATAAGCACAGAGGATTCTTAGCTGTGGGGCAGTGAGGGGTAAAGCCTGGGATAAGCTCAGAAGATCCTTAGCTGTGGAGGAGTGTGGGGTAAAGCCTGGTATAAGCACAGAGAATCTTTACCTCTGGAGGAGTGAAGGGAAAGCATGGGATAAGCACAGAGAACCCTAACCTGTGGGGGGAGTGAGGGGTAAAGCCTGGGATAAACACAGAGGACCCTAACCTGTGGGGGGAGTGAGGGGTAAAGCCTGGGATAAACACAGAGGATCCTTAGCTGTGAGGGAGTGAGGGGTAAAGCCTGGGATAAACACAGACGATCCTTAGCTGTGAGGGAGTGAGGGGTAAAACCTGGGATAAGGACAGAGTTTCCCTACCTTTGGAGGAGTGAACGGTAAAGCCTTGGATAAGCACAGAGGATCCTTACCTGTGAGGGGTAAAGAATGGGATAAGCACAGAGGATCTTTAGCTGTGTGGAGTTAGGGGTAAAGCCTGGGATAAGCACAGAGGATCTTTACCTCTGGAGGAGTTAAGTAAAGCCTGGGATAAGCACAAAGGATCTTTAGCTGTGGGGGAGTGAGGGGTAAAGCCTGGGATAAGCACAGAGGAACATTAGCTGTGGGGAGTGTAAGAGGTAAAGTCTGGTATATGCACAGAGGATCCTTAACTGTGGGGGAGTGAGGCGTAAAGCCTGGGATAAGCACAGAGGATCCTTAAATTTTAGGGGAGTGAGAGGTAAAGCCTGGGATAAGCACAAACGATCTTTAGCTGTGGGGGAGTTAGGGGTAAAGCCTGAAATAAGCACAGAGGAACTTTAGCTGTGGTGGAGTGAGGGGTAAAGCCTGGGATAAGCACAGAGGATCTTTAGCTGTGGGGTAGTGAGCGGTAAAGCCTGGGATAAGCACAGAGGATCTTTAGCTGTGGGGGAGTGAGGGGTAAAGCCTGAAATAAGCACAGAGGAACTTTAGCTGTGGTGGAGTGAGGGGTAAAGCCTGGGATAAGCACAGAGGATCTTTAGCTGTGGTGGAGTGTGGAGTAAAGCCTGGGATAAGCACAGTTGATCCTTAACTATTAGGGGAGTGAGAGCTAAAGCCTGGGATAAGCACAGAGGATCTTTATCTCTAGATTAGGGAAGGGAAAGCCTGGGATAAGCACAAAGGATTTTTAGCTGTGGAGGGAGTGAGAGCTAAAGCCTGGGATAAACACAGAGGACCCTTAGCTGTGGGGGGAGTCAGAGGTAAAGCTTGGGATAAGCACAGAGGATTCTTAGCTGTGTGGCAGTGAGGGGTAAAGCCGGGGATAAGCACCGAAGATCCTGTGCAGGAGTGAGTGGTAAAGCCTGGGATAAGCACAGAGGACCTTTAGCTATGGGGGAGTGAGGGGTAAAGCCTGGGATAAGCACAGAGGACCTTTAGCTATGGGGGAGTGAGGGGTAAAGCCTGGGATAAGCACAGAGGACCTTTAGCTATGGGGGAGTGAGGGGTAAAGCCTGGGATAAGGACAGAGGTTCCCTACCTTTGGAGAAGTTAACGGTAAAGCCTTGGATAAGCACAAAGGATCCTTACCTGTGGAGGAGTGAGGGGCAAAGCCTGGGATAAGCACAGAGAATCTTTAGCTGTGGGGGAGTGAGGGATAAATCCTGGGATAAGCAATGAAGATCCTTAGCTGTGGATGACTGTGGGGTAAAGTCTGGGTTAAGCACAGTGGAACCTTAGCTGTGGGGGATTGAGGGGTAAAGTTTGGGATAAGCACAGAGGATCATTAGCTCTGGGGAAGTTGAGGGGGAATGCCTAGAATAATTACAGATGATTCTTGGCTGTGGGGGAGTGAGGGGTAAAGCCTGGGATAAGCACAGAGGATCTTTAGCTGTGGGGGATTGAGGGGTAAAGCCTGGGATAAGCACAGAGGATCTTTACCACTGGAGGAGTGAAGGGAAAGCCTGGAATAAGCACAAAGGATATTTAGCTGTCGGGGAGTGTGGGGTAAAGCCTGGGATAAGCACAGAGAAACTTTAGCTGTGGGAGGAGTGAGAGCTAAAGTCTGGGATTAGCAGAGAGGACCTTTGGCTGTGGGGGGAGTTAGAGGTAAAGCCTGGGATAAGCACAGAGGATCCTTAGCTGTGAGGGAGTGAGGGGTAAAGCATGGGATAAGCACAGAGAATCCTGTGCGGGAGTGAGGAGTAAAGCCTGGGATAAGCACAGAGGACCTTTAGCTGTGGGGGAGTGAAGGGTAAAGCCTGGGATAAGGACAGAGTTTCCCTACCTTTGGAGGAGTGAATGGTAAAGCCTTGGATAAGCACAGAGGATCCTTACCTGTGTGGGGGAGTGAGGGGTAAAGAATGGGATAAGCACAGAGGATCTTTAGCTGTGGAGTAGTGAGGGGTAAAGCCTGGGATAAGCACAGAGGATCTTTAGCTGCGTGGAGGGTGGGGTAAAGCCTGGGATAAGCACAGTGGAACCTTAGCTGTGGGGGAGTGAAGGGTAAAGTCTGGGATAAGCACAGAGGAACTTTACCTGTGGTGGAGTGAGGGGTACAGCCTGGGAAAGCACAGAGGATCTTTACCTCTGGAGGAGTTAAGGAAAGCATGGGATAAGCACAAAGGATCTTTAGCTGTGGGGGAGTGAGGGGGAAAGCCTGGGATAAGCACAGAGGAATTTTAGCAGTGGGGAGAGTAAGAGGTAAAGTCTGGTATATGCACACAGGATCCTTAGCTGTGGGGTAGTGAGGGGTAAAGCCTGGGATAAGCACAGAGGATCCTTAGCTGTAGGGGAGTGAGGCGTAAAGCCTGGGATAAGCACAGAGGATTTTTAGCTGTGGGGGAGTGAGGGGTAAAGCCTGGGATAAGCACAGAGGATCCTTAAATTTTAGGGGAATGAGAGGTAAAGCCTGGGATAAGCAAAAAGGATTTTTAGCTGTGGGGGAGTGAGGGGTAAAGCCTGGAATAAGCACAGGGGAACTTTAGGTGTGGTGGAGTGAGGGGTAAAGCCTGGGATAAGCACAGAGGATCTTTACCTCTGGAGGAGTTAAGGAAAGCCTGGGATAAGAACAGAGGATCCTCAGCTGTGGGAGGGGGAGGGGTAAAACCTGGGATAAGCACAGAGGATGTTTAGCTGTGGGGGAGACGGGTAAAGCGTGGGCTAAGCACAGAGGATCCTTAACTATTAGGGGAGTGAGAGGTAAAGCCTGGGATAAGCACAGAGGATCCTTAACTATTAGGGGAGTGAGAGGTAAAGCCTGGGATAAGCACAGAGGATCCTTAACTATTAGGGGAGTGAGAGGTAAAGCCTGGGATAAGCACAGAGGATCTTTACCTCTGTAGGAGTGAAGGGAAAGCCTGGGATAAGCACAAAGGATCTTTAGCTGTGGGGGTGTGAATGGTAAAGCCTGGGATAAGCACAGAGGATCCTTAGCTGTGCGGGAGTGAGGAGTAAAGCCTGGGATAAGCACAGAGGACCTTTAGCTGTGGGGGAGTGAAGGGTAAAGCCTGGGATAAGGACAGAGTTTCCCTACCTTTGGAGGAGTGAATGGTAAAGCCTTGGATAAGCACAGAGGATCCTTACCTGTGTGGGGGAGTGAGGGGTAAAGAATGGGATAAGCACAGAGGATCTTTAGCTGTGGAGTAGTGAGGGGTAAAGCCTGGGATAAGCACAGAGGATCTTTAGCTGCGTGGAGGGTGGGGTAAAGCCTGGGATAAGCACAGTGGAACCTTAGCTGTGGGGGAGTGAAGGGTAAAGTCTGGGATAAGCACAGAGGAACTTTAGCTGTGGGGGAGTGAAGGGTAAAGCCTGGGATAAGGACAGAGTTTCCCTACCTTTGGAGGAGTGAATGGTAAAGCCTTGGATAAGCACAGAGGATCCTTACCTGTGTGGGGGAGTGAGGGGTAAAGAATGGGATAAGCACAGAGGATCTTTAGCTGTGGAGTAGTGAGGGGTAAAGCCTGGGATAAGCACAGAGGATCTTTAGCTGCGTGGAGGGTGGGGTAAAGCCTGGGATAAGCACAGTGGAACCTTAGCTGTGGGGGAGTGAAGGGTAAAGTCTGGGATAAGCACAGAGGAACTTTACCTGTGGTGGAGTGAGGGGTACAGCCTGGGAAAGCACAGAGGATCTTTACCTCTGGAGGAGTTAAGGAAAGCATGGGATAAGCACAAAGGATCTTTAGCTGTGGGGGAGTGAGGGGGAAAGCCTGGGATAAGCACAGAGGAATTTTAGCAGTGGGGAGAGTAAGAGGTAAAGTCTGGTATATGCACACAGGATCCTTAGCTGTGGGGTAGTGAGGGGTAAAGCCTGGGATAAGCACAGAGGATCCTTAGCTGTAGGGGAGTGAGGCGTAAAGCCTGGGATAAGCACAGAGGATTTTTAGCTGTGGGGGAGTGAGGGGTAAAGCCTGGGATAAGCACAGAGGATCCTTAAATTTTAGGGGAATGAGAGGTAAAGCCTGGGATAAGCAAAAAGGATTTTTAGCTGTGGGGGAGTGAGGGGTAAAGCCTGGAATAAGCACAGGGGAACTTTAGGTGTGGTGGAGTGAGGGGTAAAGCCTGGGATAAGCACAGAGGATCTTTACCTCTGGAGGAGTTAAGGAAAGCCTGGGATAAGAACAGAGGATCCTCAGCTGTGGGAGGGGGAGGGGTAAAACCTGGGATAAGCACAGAGGATGTTTAGCTGTGGGGGAGACGGGTAAAGCGTGGGCTAAGCACAGAGGATCCTTAACTATTAGGGGAGTGAGAGGTAAAGCCTGGGATAAGCACAGAGGATCCTTAACTATTAGGGGAGTGAGAGGTAAAGCCTGGGATAAGCACAGAGGATCCTTAACTATTAGGGGAGTGAGAGGTAAAGCCTGGGATAAGCACAGAGGATCTTTACCTCTGTAGGAGTGAAGGGAAAGCCTGGGATAAGCACAAAGGATCTTTAGCTGTGGGGGAGTGAGGGGTAAAGCCTGGGATAAGCACAGAGGACCCTTACCTGTCGGGGGAGTGAGAGGTAAAGCCTGGGATAAGCACAGAGTATCTTTAGCTGTGGAGGAGTGAGGGGTAAAGCCTGGGATAAGCACAGAGGATCCTTAGCTGTGGGGGAGTGAGGGGTAAAGGCTGGGATAAGCACAGAGGATCCTTAGCAGTACGGGAACGAGGGGTAAAGCCTGGGATAAGGACAGAGGATCCTTACCTTTGGGGGAGTGAGGGGTAAAGCCTGGGATAAGGACAGAGGATACTTAAAATTGGGGGAGTGAACGGTAAAGCCTTGGATAAGCACAGAGGATCCTTAGCTATGGAGGAGTGAGGGGTAAATCCTGGGATAAGCACAGAAGATCCTTAGCTGTGGAGGAGTGTGGGGTAAAGCCTGGGATAAGCACAGAGGAACTTTAGCTGTGGGGGGAGTGAGAGGTAAAGCCTGGGATAAGCACAGAGGAACTTTACCTCTGGAGGAGTTAAGGAAAGCCTCGGATAAGCAGCAAGGATCTTTAGCTGTGGGGGAGTGAGGGACATAGCCTGGGATAGGCAAAGAGGATTCCTTAACTGTGGGGGGAGTAAGAGGTAAAGCCTGGGATAAGCACAGAAGATCCTTAGCTGTAGGGGAGTAAGGGGTAAAGCTTGGGTTAAATACAAAGGATCCTTAACTGTGGGGGGAGTGAGAGTTAAAGCCTGGGATAAGCACAGAGGACCCTTACCTGTGGCGGAGTGAGGGGTAAAGCCTGCGATAAGCACAGTGGAACTATAGCTGTGGGGAGAGTTAGAGGTAAAGTCTGGTATATGCACAGAGGATCCTTAGCTATGGGGGAGTGAGAGCTAAAGACTGGGATAAGCACAGAGGATCCTAACCTGTGGGGGGAGTGAGAGGTAAAGCCTGGGATAAGCACAGAGGATCCTTAGCTGTGGGGGAGTGAGGGATAAATCCTGGGATAAGCACAGAAGATCCTTAGCTGTGGGGGAGTGAGGGGTAAAGTCTGGGATAAGCACAGAGGATCCTTAGCTGTGGGGGAGTGAGGG
Source organism: Rhinatrema bivittatum (assembly GCF_901001135.1). Classification (NCBI taxonomy): domain Eukaryota; kingdom Metazoa; phylum Chordata; class Amphibia; order Gymnophiona; family Rhinatrematidae; genus Rhinatrema; species Rhinatrema bivittatum. The sequence goes on along the minus strand of NC_042621.1, from coordinate 31,880,079 downwards.
GTACAGCCTGGGAAGGCACAGAGGATCTTTACCTCTCGAGGAGTTAAGGAAAGCCTGGGATAAGCAAAAAGGATCTTTAGCTGTGGGGGAGTGAGCGGGAAAGCGTGGGATAAGCACAGAGGAATTTTAGCTGTCGGAAGAGTAAGAGGTAAAGGCTGGTATATGCACACAGGATCCTTAGCTGTGGGGTAGTGAGGGGTAAAGCCTGGGAAAAGCACAGAGAATCCTTAGCTGTGGGGGAGTGAGGCGTAAAGCCTGGGCTAAGCACAGAGGATTTTTAGCTGTGCTTAGCCCAGGCTTAACCCTCACTTCCCCACAGCTAAGGATCCTCTGTGCTTATCCCAGGCTTTCCCCCTCAACTTCTCCGCAGCTAATGATCCTCTGTGCTTATCCCAAACTTTACCGCTCAATCCCCGACAGCTAAGGTTCCACTGTGCTTATCCCAAGCTTTACTCCACACTCCCCCACAGCTAAAGATAATCTGTGCTTATCCCAGGCTTTACCCCTCACACTCCCTCAGCTAGGGATCCTCTGTGCTTATCCCAGGCTTTACCCCTCACTCCCCCACATCTAAGGATCTTCTGTGCTTATCCCAGGCTTTACCCCTCACTCCCCGACAGCTAAGGATCCTCTGTGCTTTTCCCAGGATCTTTACCTCTGGGGATGTGAAAAGAAAGCCTTGGATAAGCACAAAGGATCTTTAGCTGTGGGGGAGTCAGAGGTAAAGCCTGGGATAAGCACAGAGGATCCTTAGCTGTGGGGCAGTGAGGGGTAAAGCCTGGGAAAAGCACAGAGGATCCTTAGCTGTGGGGGGAGTGAGAGCTAAAGCCTGGGATAAGCACACAGGACCCTAACCTGTGGGGGGGAGTGAGAGGTAAAGCCTGGGATAAGCACAGAGGATCCTTAGCTGTGGGGGAGTGAGGGGTAAAGCATGGGATAAACAACAAATTGTTGGTTTATTCATTTGTTAGACTTTATTACTTATGACCTTCATTAATATGTTACCCAATTCTTATTTACCGTGATTACTATATAATTCAAATTGTATACTTGGTTCTTCTTCTCTTTGACTATGTTACTTAAAGTTGCATAAATGTTCATTGTTTCATGTAATGCCATCAGGCAAGTTTATTTTTGTTCTATGTAAACTGGTTTGATTTGCATCTAATTAGGAAGATCGGTATATAAAAACAAAAAATAAATAAATAAATAAATAAATAAATAAATAAATAAGCACAGAGGACCTTTAACTGTGGGGGAGTGAGAGGTAAAGCCTGGGATAAGGACAGAGGTTCCCTACCTTTGGAGGAGTGAACGTAAAGCCTTGGATAAGCACGGAGGATCCTTAGCTGTGGAGGAGTGTGGGGTAAAAGCTGGGATAAGCACAGTGCACTCTTAGCTGTGGGGGATTGAGGAGTAAAGTTTGGGATAAACACAGGGGATCCTTAGCTGTGGGGGAGTGAGGGGTAAAGCCTGGGGTAAGCACAGAGGACCTTTACCTCTGGAGTAGTTAAGGAAAGCCTGTGATAAGCACAGAGGATCCTTAGCTGTGGGGCAGTGAGGGGTAAAGCCTGGGAAAAGCACAGAGGATCCATAGCTGTGGGGGGAGTGAGAGCTAATGACTGGGATAACCAGAGAGGATCCTTAGCTGTGGAGTAGTGAGGGGTAAAGGCTGGGATAAGCTCAGAAGATCCTTAGCTGTGGAGGAGTGTGGGGTAAACCCTGGGATAAGCACAGAGGATCTTTACCTCTGGAGGAGTGAAGGGAAAGCATGAGATAAGCACAAAGCATCTTTAGCTGTGGGGGAGTGAGGGGTGAAGCCTGGGATAAGCACAGAGGATCCTTAGCTGTGGGGAAAGTTAGAAGTAAAGCCTGGGATAAGCACAGAGGATGTTTAGCTGTGGGGGAGTGAGGGTAAAGCCTGGGACAAGTACAGAGAATCGTTAGCTGTGGGGGAGTGAGTGGTATAGCCTGGGATAAGCACAGAGGATCCTTAGCTGTGGGGGAGTGAGTGGTAAAGCCTGGGATAAGCACAGAGGATCCTTAGCTGTGGCGGAGTGAGGGGTAAAGCCTGGGATAAGCACAGAGAATCCTTAGCTGTGGGGGAGTGAGGGGTAAAGGTTGGGATAAGCACAGATGATCCTTAGCTGTGGGGGAGTGAGTGGTAAAGCCTGGGATAAGCATAGAGGATCTTTTTTCTGTGGCGGAGTGAGGGGTAAAGCCTGGGATAAGCACAGAGGATCCTTAGGTGTGGGGGGAGTGAGAGGAAAAGCCTGGGATAAGCACAGAGGATTCTTAGTGTGGGGGGAGTGAGAGGTAAAGCTGGGATAAGCACAGAGGATCCTTAGCTCTATGGGAGTGAGGAGTAAAGCCTGGGATAAGCACAGAGGATCCTTAGTTCTGGGGGAGTGAGGGGTAAAGCCTGGGATAAGCACAGAGGATCTTTAGCTGTGGGGGGAGTGAGAGGTAAGGCCTGGGATAAGCACAGAGGATCTTTAGCTGTGGGGGAGTGAGGGGTAAAGCCTGGGATAAGCAAAGTGGAAACTTAGTGGTGGGGGATTGAGGGTTAAATCCTGGGATAAGCACAGAGGATCCTTAGCTGTGGGGGAGTGAGGGGTAAAGCCTGGGATAAGGACAGAAGATACTTAGCTGTGGGGAGTGAGGGGTAAAGCCTGGGATAAGCACAGAGGACCCTTACCTGTGGGGGAGTGAGGGGTAAAGCCTGGGATAAGCACAGAAGTTCCTTAGCTGTGGGGGAGTGAAAGGTAAAGCCTTGGATAAGAACAGAGGATCCTTAGCTGTGTGGGATTGATTGGTAAAGTTTGGGATAAGCACAGAGGATCTTTAGCTGTGGGGTAGTGAGAATTAAAGCCTGGGATAAGCAGAGAAGGGTCCTTAGCTGTAGGGTAGTGAGAGGTAAAGCCTTGGCTAAGCACAGGTGATCCTTAATTAAGAAGAACTGAAGGGAAAACCAGAGATGAACTGGGGGTCTTGGTATACCAAAAAGAAGCAAAGTGGGAAAACTGAATTGATCTTGGGATCCTTAGCTACTATCAGATTTTATGTTTCTTTGTTACAGGCACTATTTACAAATCAGCCTCTACCACTTTCAGTAGATGGGCACCTGGGTTTCCATATCTTAGGCAGGATCTTGACTTTATTATTCCCCTCCCTTGCCACAATCTCCACTGTAGCAATATATTAACCTTGAACTGATACTAATGTAAAACGAAAATGGCTTCAGCTACTGAAAGAAACTGTGACTCTGCCACCGCCCCTTAATGCTGATACTAGAGCTCTCCGAAGAACGAAGTGAGAGACCTTTGCACTCTTCTCTGGGGGTACTCTGTCTGCTTTATGTATTTGTGCCCTCTTGGGGATCCTGTTTCAGAATCTAACTGCAGCCAGAAGGCCTCCATTAATAGCAGAGGCATCTGTCCAAGAGGAGGAAATTCCTCATTGCCGATGCTTTTCTTGTCTACCTCTGAGTCATGGCCCACCCCTTAGAGATACAGAGAGGGCGTGAGTGACTGTACCTTTGCTGATGAACTGAAACCTAGGGCACTCCCATGTCTGCCCACATTTATTCATTAGCTGTGGCATTTCTCTGCGTTGTAGTAGCAGCATCGGCAGACACATGTAATGCGCCAACACAGCTACAGGGTCTCCCAGGGATGGGGAGGAGAGGCTGGAGCAGAGAATAAAACAATAAGTTAATAACATAAAACCCACCTTATGTAGCAACAGCAAGTATTGCATATAAAATAAGTGCATGTACAGTTACACAGCACATTTGGATTCTTATACTCTATAGCAAACACAGACAAATGGCAATCTAGTAACAAAAGAAAGAAGAACTGTTGTGAACCATTACTATGGACAGTCTTAGTGACGGTATACAAAACCTAATAAATAAATACGATTTTTTTTATGACCCGCGGGCCTTCCCGCGAGCAGACTTACTCACCGTGCTGCTGCCTCCTTCACCCGACGCGGCAGGGATGCCGTCGTCGAGCCTCTTGCATGGCTGGAGCCACGGACTGTCGCTGCTCACACGGCCCGGAGGCTGCCCTGGCCCTGGATGTCTTCCTTCTCCGCGGTCGGTGCCATGGCCTTCCTGCCTCTCCCTGCGTGGCTGGGATTGCCCCCGATGCCATTACCTTCTTCGCGGCGCTGGGGCCGCATCCCCGAACTCGAGTGGCGGCCGGAGCCGCCCCCGGGGCCTCCTGCAGCGGCTGGAGCTGCTGCCGTCGTCGGAGCCTGCGCCTAGGCTCAGTTCTCCTACTTCAGCGTCTGACGTCAGTGCAGGCTGCTGTCCGCGGTCCTGCACAATTCTCCTGCTGCTCCTTAGGCGCCGGCGCGCGCCTCTCTGCCTGATTGAAAGGGCCAGGCACAGGAAGTGTGCTGGCCCCACCTCTATGTGGACTTCCTGCTTCAGCCCTATAAAGGGCTGCTCCATCAGTCTGTTCATTGCCTTGCATCGGAGTGTCATCCTTCTGGAGGCTCCTGCCTGCCAGAGCTCCATCAGGCCTACTTGTCTTCTCCATGGAGTTCCTGTTCTCTCGCCTTGTCAAGTCTTGTCTTCGTGCCTGAGGTCCCTGTCCAGATGTCCCGTCCAGGTATCCTGATGTTCCTGTCCTGATCTTCGTCTTGATGTCCTGCCATGATCGTCTACGTCTTGATGTTTCTGCCTTCCCGGATGTTCTTCCCCGCGTCTTCGTATGTGCTCCTAGCCTTCTGACCTGCTGGGCCTTAGAGTGGCCAACAGGTGGGATCCGTCCCTGCGCTTTGGAGCTTCTGTTCCCGCCAGCTGTTGGAGCTTCGGATGCCATTGGTCCCGACATCGAAGTTCCTCTTCGCCTGGATCTTCCCTGCGCATGTCCCGCTCTCCTCGTGGTCCGTGACCAGCCTTTGAGATGTGTAGGGCGCGCAGTGGGACAGGGTGATCCGCGACTCAGTCCCGCGGGTGGGCTGAGTAGGGCGCCCTGAGAGACTGTGCAATTGTCCTTCTGCCCAAGTGTCTTCTGTGATGTCTTCGCACTAGCCCTCGTCTGTGATGCCGTTGCATCCCCACCGGTTCCAGTACCCGAGTTCTGCCACAGTTTCTGCCTGGTTCTAGTACCCGAGTCTTGCTACAGTTCCTGCCTGGTTCCAGTATCCGAGTCCTGCTACAGTTCCTGTTTACTGTTCTAGTCTGGTTCCAGTTCTCAGACCAGCTCCTGCCCTCAATCTCAGGCCAGGTCTGCTGCCCCATGCTGTTCGCAGCAGGTCTGAAAGGCTCGGAATGGTCAGAGGACCATTCAACTTCCAACATCCTTGGGTGTTGGCCTTGGGGGCTTGCAGGCCTGGCAGAGGGTCAGCTCGCCAGTCACGCTGGAATACGCCGTAAACCCTTGGGTCGGCCCTGGGTGCGCCTGGGGTCGGGCTGAGGCCCAAGGGCATACTAAACCCATTCCACAACAGAATGCCAGGCCCCGAGGCAGCTGCAACAGAATGCAAGGCATTCGAAGTTACAACTATTTTATTAACTTGGGAAAGTGAGGAAAATCAGGTTGAAAGATATAAAAGAAAAATCACTAGCCCTACTCTATATCTCAATTCAGTTAACTTTCAAAATTCTTCAAACTCTCACCTGAATTCTGGCCAGAATAATAACATAAGTTTTCAGTTAAGTCTCACTTGAGTTCTGTTTTCCTTTTCTTTACACAAGCTGCTCCACTATGCTTGATGAAGCTGATGCAGATGCTTGAAATCCTGTGGGCTGAAGGTCCACTTAATTCAGGAGATTGGAGATCCCAGTTGTCATAAAAAAGAAATATAAATTCCCTCTCTATTCTATATAAAATTGTGACATATCTTCTGAAATTCCCTGCAATTAAATCAGCCTGATACTGAATGTATGCAGATACTATTCTAAATACTGTCCTTCTAGCTATAAATGAAACAAAAGGTCAGGAAATACTTGAAACTCACACTCTTTTCCCTCACTACAAAATACCAAACCCCTGCTTTCTCGGCACTGCTATAATAATTACTATTCTACAGACTATGGCTATGAGGAATGCTCCCATATAGCTGCAACTGCTCTTTCCTTTGTGGTAGCAGCTATGTAGCTGGGGTAGGAACCTCACTTCATTACTATGTCCTTCTATCTTTTCCTTTCTTTTATATCTAATTTTAAAAGTTCATTAGCAATTTATCCCCTTCTCCTCATTGGCTCTGGTCCTGGATTACAGCCCAAGTTCTGATTCCAAGAACTGCCATAGGTCCATTCAACTCAAAATTTTCCTTCTGGAGAAATATCCATTTAATCCTAGCAATTGTAGCCAGGTCCACTTGGTGTCACTGCAGATCAGGGAATAATACCACTGCCTTCCAACTATAGCACCCTCAGAGGAGCCAGAGGGTAATTTAACATTTGTATAGGTGAGAAGGACTTCTGTAGGCTTCAAAGAAAGCATTTGCATTTACCCCTGTCTGTCTCAACTAAACTGCCAAGTAATTTGTATGTCACCATGTTATGGTTAATGGTGTTTGGTTGGATCCTTGGACACTGTGGCAGCTGACCACACCCACGAGTGGCAGTCCCGTGAGGGACCACGGTGTCAGGCTAGACTCAGGATAGAGAAACACAGATTTGAATCTTTTATTAAACAATGTGAATTGCCACCAGAGGTGGCAGTAGTGAGTAGTGGTTGTAAAGCTCGGCTGGGCGCGTCTCACACAGAACGCTAGAACAGCGGATCCTCTGCAAGGCAGTGCTATAGTGGAAAGAGACTGAGAGTTATGAGCACACAATAAGATTTAACATTCAGAGTCCCAATGTAGAAATAGGAGAAGCTCCGAGACAGGGAGAGCAGGCCCTCGAGGAGCGAGTACCTGATCCCTTAGAGCAGAGAGACTCGGTAGCGTTGTACTCACTTAACAATAACAGAGATTCCACTAGACGAGAGGTCTGGCACTGGAGCGGAGAGCAGACCCTCAAGGAGCGAGTACCTGATTCCAGTGAAGCAGTACTGTGGAGAGAGATGGTTTCTGTACTCACTGATGATAACTGTAAGTTAGTTCTTTCAAGTAGAAGGGTAGAGGTTGCAGGCAGCGCCACAGGGAACATGGGCCCTCGAGGAGCGAGTACCAGTTTCCTGATAGCACCTGAAAGAAGCAAAGAGGCCCCCGAGGAGTGGGTACCCCGTTAGAGACCCCCGAAGGGTAGTAAGAGTTCCAGATAATGCTGGATTGGCAGAGTAGCTTAGGAACGGAGAGCGAATCCCATCCATATGAATCCTGTTGCTAACTCAATGAGCTAGCAAATACTATAGGCAGATATACCTGGAAGACGTGATGTCAGAACAGGGGGACTTCCGAGTTCTCGCCAACATAGAGTTAAAGATGAGGGTGAAGTGCGCGCATGCATCAGCAAGGGGGAACACCCCCGAGGTTCGTGCCAAGGTTGGAATAAAGATGTGGGTGGCGCGCGCACCCTAGTAGGTACCTGGGAGGAGCATGGCGGGAGGCTGCACCATAGCCATTCCGGGGACGCCGGAGAGGTCGGCTTGTAGACGTGGCAGTAGCCATCTTTCCTAGGTAAGCGGGAGGAGCCGTGAATAAGGTGAGGCAAACGGGGTGAAGCTGTCTAGCAATGATGGATGCAACAGTACCCTCCTTCAAAGAGCATCCACGCTGTTTCCTACCAGGTCTTGGTTTCTGAGGATGCAATCTATGGAAGTCTTGTAGCATCTCTTTATCCAATATATTAGCCAATGGAGTCCAAGAGTTTTCTTCAGGTCCATAGCCTTCCCAAGATAGGCCCAACTAAGTCCTACCACCCCCAGCACCCAAAGACTCAACCCGAGAGGAACGTGGGCTGGTATAGGTGAAGCTCCAGTGGCCTCTAGCTTCAGCCCACTCCACCTGCTATCAGTGGGGACCCATGGGCCCTTGCCTATGGATTGCACCAACTCCGCCTCAGCCCAAGAATCCACCTCAAATGCAACAATCTATCTAATGTTTGGGTACTTGCCAAGTACTTATGACTTGTATTGGCCACTATTGGAAACAGGATGCTGGGCTTAATGGACATATCTTGTGGCATATCTTATGCTTATGTTTCTTATGCTTATGAAGGCAAGACTTCCTTTTGCAAACCCCAAAGACTCTCCTCCATTAAACCATGTTTGTTTAAGTGGTCAGTAATTTTTTTGTTAAGAATAGTTTCTACCATTTTGCCTGGCATTGATGTTAGGCTCACCATTCTATAGTTTCCAGGATTATCCCTGGAGCCCTTTTTAAAAATTAGCATCATATTGGCTAACCCCCAGACTTCTGGTACCGTGGCATATTGGTTGTGGCCGTGTACTGTCCAGCAAGATGGTAAAGAGGAAGCAAGGGGCAGATACATAGCAGACCATGGGAAAGATGGATAGATACCAATAAACTACAACTCCCCAGAAACCAACTGGGTCTGTGCTGGCAGGTTGATGGTGGTCAGGTAATGTCCTGCAAGGTGATACAAAGAAAACCAAAAAGGCAGATGAAGGAAGCATGATTTAGCAGCAGCGCAGGCCTAGGAGTAGCTGGGCTGGTACCAGTAGGTTACAACTCCCTAAATACCACATGAGTCAGTACTGGCAGATTGGTAGTTGCTGGGTACTGTTCAGCAAGGCCATGGGGACCTAGAAGAATTAAGTAGGGTAACGTTTATGCTCTTCTACCAAGGATGGTAGAGATCTAAAGAGGAAGACAACAAGAACTGATCTGGATAAGGAGCGATATCCTATCAGTGTTCAAGCTTCTATGGCTGGCAGCTGGGATAGCTCCTTAGCAATGTACACAGGAATAACTCGGAGGAATGGATGGGGTCAGTTGGTCATTTTCTGCCCTCATCTGCTTTATTGCTATGTTAGCTGTGAAGGGAAAGCCAGAGATCAATTGGGGTCCATGGCAATTGCAACAAGAAGGAAAATGATCGGACCAGCTGAGTCCTAGAGTCCTTATTTGCCGACATCTTGTATATTTCTATGAAGGAGCATTTTCTGGCTGCTGTGTATACATTGGAATCAGACTGTGACTAACTGTTCTATTTTTCTGTTTCTTAGCAGAACCTAAGCAGAGGGATCCATTGTCGTCTTACACAGAACCACAGGTATGTCTGTCAAACCCCTTTACAGAAAATATTTGCTTATACTGTTTGCTGGTGAAGGGGAAATAACTAGTTTGGTATGCGCAATAACATAGAAGATGTCTGCAGATAAGATCATATGGCCTACTCAATCTGCCTATTTGCCCCTGTCTTTATTATTCTAGCTAAGGGTTTCTCCCAGCTGCTCTAGCTGAGACCATCACCTTTCCTCATCCTTACCCCTCCCTTCTTCCCCCATACTGCTAAGAATATTTCCCAGTTGTCAGCAGTACAAACTTGATCACCTTCACTGTTCTAGATGTGGCCATCACCCTTCCTTACCTTACCCTCCCCCCCCCCCCCCCCAAATCCCTCCACTGTCATTATACTAAGGATATCTCACCACTGCCAGCTATACATGTTTGTCTACCTTGCAGTATATTTCTGCTCTGCAGGAGTCAGCCTGCAGCTCTTGCTAGGAAATTGGCCACCTCCCACCCCCAATTCTATCCTAGAACAGTGGTTCTCAACCTTTTTTTGGCCGGGACACACCTGACAGATGGTTCTCACATGTGTGACACACTGTACATGTGACCATCACGGGACTAAATGTAAACATGCACTCTGCATCCACAGGAATTCCCTCAACCCCCAGCAATGAGCAATGGCAGATCTAGGGAATTACCCTGTAGAACTCTGGTTCTGATGACATCCCATAAATGCAAAACAAACTCCTTTTACTACTACGCACAATAGCCTTCCTTATGAAAAGACAGTAATTTACCACTAATGCATATCCTATTGAGAAAACACAACAAATAAGATTGATACAAATGCCTAAATGCTAGTAAAATATCTCACCTCAGTCACACACCCTTCACCAAGTACAGAAAAACCACAAATTATAAATATGGAGACAGAAACTGGAATGGAAAACAAAAAAAGCCACTCTGCATGCAGTGCGAACCTGGAGAAATGGAAAGAGAAATAAAGCACGTAACAGACTCTCAGGATTTGCAATAATGCACACAAACTAACCCGCACAAAGTTACACCTGTATTATGGAACACACTCAAACAGTAACAACCCTATCTAAGAAATACAACTATTAAACCAGGCCCTAAACACTAATACATTTCCTATTGGGAAAACAGAATAAGCCAAGCTGGTATAGAGCCCCACACAGAAATAATTGTAAAGCTATACTAAAAATGTTACAAAACAGCTGCTGAACAGAATAATATCCAACAATTAAAAACTCATAAAAATTATTAAAACATGTCCAAATATCAATAAAATATTTCAAAACAGCAGACATCGCATAATACCCAATAATTAAAATGGCAATCAAGAAAAATAAATTTAAAAAACCACCTTTACTTACCCTCTCCAGCAACTCTCCTACTCCTTTCCCTTCCCTCCTTACACACACACACACACATACAATTAGACCCCCCCATGACCAGTCTGTCTCTCTCACACCAGTCATCTTCCTGACCAATCTCTCTCTCTCACATATGCACAGTAGTCATCTTCCTGACCAGTCTCTCTCTCTCACACAGAAACACATCACCTCGCTGAACAATCTCTCTCTAAATCAACTCATGGTCTCTTATATACAAGCTCTCAATCACACACAAATGCTCTCGCACTCTTTCACACCAGCTCTCACCCAGGCTTCCATTCACACCAACATACACAAGCTGTCACCCAAGCACCCATTCACACCAGCTCTCACCCAGGCTTCCATCCACACCCACAAGCTCTCACCCTGGCACCCATTCACACCAACTCTCACCCTGGCACCCATTCACACCCACACACCCAAGCTTTCACCCAAGCACCCACACACACAGGCTCTCACCCATTCACACCCGCAGTCACAAGCTGTCACCCATGTATCCATTCATACCCACAGACACAAGCTCTCACTTAGTCACCCATTCACACCCACAGACACAAGCTCTCACCCAAGCACCCATTCACACCCACACACACACAAGCTCTCACCCAGGCACCCATTCACACCCACAGACACAAGATCTCACTTAGGCACCCATTCACACCCACTGACACAAGTTCTCACCCAGGCACCCATTCACACCCTCAGATACAAGCTCTCACCCAGGCTTCCATTCATACCCACACCCACAAGTTCACCCAAGCACCCATTCATACTAGCTCTCACCCATGCATCCATTCACACCCACAGACACAAGCTCTCACCCAAGCACCCATTCACACCCACACACACACAAGCTCTCACCCAGGCACCCATTCACACCCTCAGACACAAGCTCTCACCCAAGCACCCATTCACACCAGCTCTCACCCATCTTCCATTCACACCCACACACACTCTCAAGCTCTCACCCAAGCACCCACATACACACAGGCTCACCCATGTATCCATTCACACCCACAGACACAAGATCTCACTTAGGCACCCATTCACACCCACAGACACAAGTTCTCACCCAGGCACCCATTCACACCCTCAGATACAAGCTCTCACCCAGGCTTCCATTCACACTCACACCCACAAGCTCACCCAAGCACCCATTCACACTAGCTCTCACCCATCTTCCATTCACACCCACACACACTCACAAGCTCTCACCAAGGCATCCATTCACACCCTCAGACACAAGCTGTCACTCAAGCACCCATTCACACCAGCTCTCACCCAGGCTTCCATTCACACACACACAAGTTCTCACCCAAGCACCCATTCACACCAGCTCTCACCCATCTTCCATTCACACCCACACACACTCACAAGCTCTCACCCAAGCACCCACACACACAGGCTCACCCATGTATCCATTCACACCCACAGACACAAGCTCTCACTTAGGAACCCTTTCACACCCACAGACCCAAAGCTCTCACTTAGGCACCCATTCACATCCACAGACAGAAGCTCTAACCCAAGCACCCATTCTCACACACACACACACACACACAAGCTCTCACCCAGGCTCCCATTCACACCCTCAGACACAAGCTCTCACCTAGGCTTCCATCCACATCCACATACACAAGCTCTCACCCAAGCACCCATTCACACCAGCTCTCACCCTAGTACCCATTCACACCCACAGATACAAGCTCTCACCCAGGCACCCATTCACACCCTCAGACAAAAGCTCTCACCCAAGCACCCATTCACACCAGCTGTCACCCAGGCTTCCATTCACACCCACACACACACAAGCTCTCACCCAGGCACCCATTCACACCCTCAGACACAAGCTCTCACCCAGGTTTTCATTCACACCAGCTCTCAGCCTGGCACCCATTCATACCCACAGACACAAGCTCTCACCCAGGCACCCATTCAAACCCTCAGACACAAGCTCTCACCCAAGCATCCATTCACCCATTCATACCCACAGACACAAGCTCTCACCCAGGCACCCATTCACAACAGCTCTCACCCAGGCTTCCATTTACACACACACACAAGCTCTCACCCAGGCACTCATTCACACACAGACACATCAGCTCTCACCCAGGCACTCATTCACACACACAGACATACCAGCTCTCACCAAAAACTTCTTCCTTCAATGCAGGGATGGGCTCCAGTTCCGCCGCGGCTTTACTCTGGCGGGCCTTCATAAGACAAAACTTTTTATTGAACAGAACCAGAATGATTGAAACAAACAGAACAGGAAATGCAGTTTTTCTTATACATTCCCCATTATAGCAACAATAATTGCGCTGGCTAATACAACAATTTCCTTCCCCTGCTATCTCAGGAGTATCTCCCGAACCTCCCCCAAAAGGACTTCCCCCCTTCCCCCCCCCTCCCCACATCCACTTGAGCATGGGTTACAACATCGCAGAGATTCCTCAGTTGACTAGATCAGGTAATTGTTTCTAGAATGCTGTTGAAGGAGACACACACCATTAAAGTCATCATTATCTGGGCGTTCAGTCGTTAAGTATCAAACTCCTGGAACGGTGGGACAATGATTGCAGGTAGATGTCCCAAGTCTGCAGGAAGCGACGACGGTGAATGGGTGACGTTCTCAAACTCATATTGTCCATCTGCATCATGTAGTGGAGATGAATGCGCCAGACCCAAAAAGAAGGTCCAGTATTCTCCCTCCAAAACACTTTTCTCCCAATTGCACAAGACTTCCGAAGGAATAAATGGGGACCCACTCCCCGGACCAGAAACTGGGATACACAGTCAAAAAGAAGCATGTATGAGGAGGTGAAAAGATTTATCCTCATCAACTTCCCCAGGTAACGCACAATTCTCCCCCAGTAATCTTGAATCACAGGGCTTGCCCAAAAAACATGAGACAAATTTCTCACCGACGCATGGCAATGCAGGCATGCCGCCATAGGGGTAATTTTAGTGTGAAAAGCGATTTGTGGTGAGATATAAGCTCTCCGTTTGAGTTTGAATTGCATTTCCCTCAGATACATGTTATTGGATACTGAGGTGACATTACGTGGGATAAAAAACTCCACTGTCATGGGAAACACCCCATTCCGATTCCATCTCTCCACGGACATTTGAAAAGTATCCTTAGGAAGGCTCCGCAACAGTAATTTCAGTAATTTATAATATGCCGAGGGAGCAGGTGATCTGGAACACTGAAAATGAAATAAGGCGTCTAATGTGTGAAAAGATGCCGCCTGTCGGGTAGATCGGTTCAGGGAGTGTATGTAATGCTGTAGTTGCAGGTATCCAAATGTGTGAGTGTTCCGGAGTCCATACAAACTTTTCAGGGTGTCTAGGGGTAAAATATCTCCCGCAACATCTAATACATGACCCAGTGCTGAATGCCCTTTTGCCTCCAGTCTTGGAAAACGGCTGATTGGGACCCTGGAGAGAACATTGGGTTGTCCCTAATGGGCATAAGATATGCACAAATATTAGGGATCACAAGCTGTGTGGTAAGAAAAAAAACAGGCCTTCCGAATGGGTAAAATCAAGGGGTCCTGCACCAGCACCGGATCTAGTGTATTCAATGGGCCCATAAGTACAAATTTCAAGTCCGCGGGTGTTATCAAGGTATTTTCCGCCAAATGATTTACAAAGACAGTCTCCCCCAAAATCCAATTGCGGACTGCATGTAAATTAGCCACCATGTTATATCTAAAAAGATCTGGGACCCCCACCCCCCCCATGCCCCACCCAGGGCAATTTTAACCAGGTGAGGGGTATCGTAACAACCGGTCAACACGTCTCAGATCCCGTTGTTTAACAAGAAGCGGAAAGTTTTGTAAAACATAAATTGATTTAGGCAGGAGGACCATTTTAAAAAGATTAATCCTCCCCCCCAGGGACAAAGGAAGCTCTCACCAAGCATGCAATTTATCTTGGGTGAGGGTGAGCAACCCAGGAATGTTAAGGCGGTAAATAAGCTCCAAATTGACCGCCAAATGAATGTCCAAATATTTAATGGAGCCATCAGCCCAACGCAACGGAAAGGAACTCCCCCATTGCTCCCGTAGAGTCTCTGGGAAAGCTAGTGCCTCCGACTTGTCCCAGTTAATGCGCAACCTGGAAATAGCCCCAAAGGCTGTAAACAAGTCTAAGAGAGCTGGGAGCGAGCGCCGTGGAGTGGTGAGGAAAGCTAAAAGGTCATCAGCAAAAGCGGCATATTTAAATACCTCCGTTTGCCCCCTCCCCCCGAGGGGAACTGAATACCCCTTATAGCGGAAGACTCCTATATGGCTAGTAGCAAGGGTTCTAGGGTAAGAAGGAAAAGCAAGGGGGATAATGGACAGCCTTGCCTTGTACCCTGAAACACCGGGAAGAGTTCTGAGTACTGACGATTAACCAAAAGCAATGGAGTGAAGAACATGAAACATAAAGCCCCATTCATAGAAAACATAGAAACATAGAAACATAGAAGTGACGGCAGAAGAAGACCAATGGCCCATCCAGTCTGCCCAGCAAGCTACGCAGTTTATCCATTTTTTCCCCCCTTTTTTCTCCCTCCCACCCGTCTCTATTGGCTTCCAGCACCCTCCGGCCCCAATTCCCTTCCACCCCTCCACCAATGCAGAGAGCAGCGCCATCCTAGTGAACATCCAGCTCAATCAGGGGTAGCAACCGCCGCGACCAGCAGGCCACACCCTTGCCCCTTACCCACCCCTGTTTTGTTTGCTTGTTTGTTTTTTTTTATTTTTTGAGATGGCAGCCCTCCATCCTTCCGCTCCGTGAAGGTGGAACACCAACCACTGGCAACCGGCATCCCGCTCCGTGAATGCCTCTGTGGCTACTGCCGCTCTGTGCAGTGTTTTGTTGCATGAAAGTGGAACACCAACCACTGGCCACTGGCATCCCGCTCCGTGAATGCCTCAGTGGCTACTGCCTCTCCGTGCAGTGTTTTGCTGCCTGAAGGTGGAACACCAACTACTGGCCACTGGCATCCCGCTCCATGAATGCCTCAGTGGATACTGCCGCTCCGTGCAGTGTTTGCTGCCTCCTCTCTATTTATGCCCACTAGACTTGATGGATCCACAGTGTTTATCCCACGCCCCTTTGAAGTCCTTCACAGTTTTAGACTTCACCACTTCCTCCGGAAGGGCATTCCAGGCATCCACCACCCTTTCCGTGAAGAAATACTTCCTGACATTGGTTCTTAGTCTTCCTCCCCGGAGCCTCAGCTCGTGACCTCTGGTTCTGCTGATTTTTTTCCTACGGAAAAGGTTTGTCGTTGTCTTTGGATCATTAAAGTTTTTCAAGTATCTGAAAGTCTGAATCATATCACCCCTGCTCCTCCTTTCCTCCAGGGTGTACATATTTAGATTCTTCAATCTCTCCTCGTACGTCATCCGATGAAGATCCTCCACCTTCCTGGTCGCCCTTCTCTGTACCGCTTCCATCTTGTCTTTGTCTCTTTGTAGATACAGTCTCCAGAACTGAACACAGTACTCCAGGTGAGGCCTCACCAAGGACCTGTACAAGGGGATAATCACTTCCCTTTTCTTACTCGATATTCCTCTCTCTATGCAGCCCAGCATTCTTCTGGCTTTTGCTATCACCTTGTCGCATTGTTTCGCAGACTTCATATCATTAGACACTATCACCCCAAGGTCCCTCTCCTGCTCCGTGCACATCAGCCTTTCCCCCCCCCCCCCCCATCAAATACAGTTCATTCGGATTTCCACTCCCCATATGCATGACTTTGCACTTCTTGGCATTGAATCTCAGCTGCCATATCTTCGACCACTCTTCCAGTTTCCTTAAATCCCGTCTCATTCTCTCCACTCCTTCCGGCGTGTCCACTCTGTTGCAGATCTTAGTGTCATCCGCAAAAAGACAAACCTTACCTTCTATCCCGTCCGCAATGTCGCTCACAAAGATATTGAACAGGACCGGCCCCAACACCGATCCTTGCAGTACACCACTTAAAACCGCTCTCTCTTCAGAGAAAGTACCATTTACCATCACACATTGTCTTCTGTCCGTCAACCAATTTGCAATCCAGGTCACCACCTCGGCACTCACTCCTAAGCTTCTCGTTTTATTCACCAGTCTCCTGTGCGGAACTGTATCAAAAGCTTTGCTGAAATCCAAGTAGATGACATCGAGTGCTCTTCCTTGATCCAATTCCTTGGTTACCCAGTCAAAAAAGTCAATCAGATTTGTCTGACAGGATCTTCCCCTGGTGAATCCATGTTGCCTCTGGTCCATCAATTCTCCGGACTGTAGATATTTCACTATTCTCTCTTTCAGCAGTGACTCCATTACTTTTCCCACCACTGAAGTGAGGCTAACCGGTCTGTAGTTACCAGCCTCCTCTCTGTTCCTACTCTTGTGAAGCGGGACCACCACCGCTCTTCTCCAATCTCTTGGTACCACTCCCGTTTCTAGGGATCTATTGAACAGGTCACACAGCGGACCCGCCAGAACATCTCTGAGCTCCCTCAGTATCCTTGGATGAATCCCATCAGGCCCCATGGCTTTGTCCACTTTCAGATTCTTTAGCTCTTCCCATACATTTTCTACTGTAAAAGGATTTTCATCTATTCCACTTCCCTCCAGTTTCTTGTTGTGTAGAGATGGTCCTTCTCCAGGGTCTTCTTTAGTGAACACAGAACTGAAGTATTCGTTTAATATTTCTGCCATATCTTCGTCTCTCTCCACACATTGATCATTACCACCTTTTAATTTCACAATACCACTATGGACTTTTCTCTTTTCGCTGATGTATCTGAAAAATGTTTTGTCACCATTTTTTATCTCCTTGGCAATCCTCTCTTCCGCTTGACTTTTTGCCAACTTGATTAATTTCTTTGTCTCTCTCAGTTGAATCAGATATTCTTCTTTGTGTTCCTCCCTTTGGGATCTTTAATATTTCTTGAATGCTGTTCTTTTAGCTTTAATTTTGTCAGCTACCTCCACACGATTGAAGGCTTTCTCCGCATCTAGACTAACCACCAGGAAGGGATCGTCTATACGCTTGCAGAGCGCCATGGCTATTGCCATCCGGCAAATATTTGTAAGGGCGTAACGCTTTTTAACTAAACCAACCTGGCCCAGCTTAATCAAGAAAGGCAGGATATTCCCCAGCCGATCTGCCATAAATTGGCCAGAAGTTTATGGTCCACATTTAAGAATGAAATAGGCGGTATGAGGCCAGAGACAATGGGTCTTTCCCAGGCTTAGGGATGAGAGTCACAAGGGCCACATTTCTATGCTCTGGGAAAGCGCCGGTGGATATCAAATTAGTAAATACCAGGGGTAGTAGCTGTGCAAGAGGTGTCACCAGACATTTATAAAATTCCGAACTATACCCGTGAGGACCAGGGGCCTTTAATTTATGCATGTTATTTATAGCTAGACACTCCTTTTCCTCCGAGATGGGCTCGTTCAAATAGCAACTATGTTCCAAGGTAATGGAAGGAAGGTGCATCCATTCGCAAAACAAGCCTTTCCATAACTACTCACCTCAGCCATGGTTCTTATCCGCATCATGAGTACACTGTCCAACTTTAGGCCTTCATAGTCCCCCCTACTCAATTTTCCCTGTTTTTCGCCCAAGTTATACAGACCCAATTCTCTATACTTGCTTCACCCACTCTATGTTTATCCAGAATATGTTGTTCCAAATTATTTCTACCCTGTTCATTGTTTATTCCAGGTTATTTCTACCCTGTTCTTTGTAAAACAAGACTTTGTCTCTGTTAATTTTGCTGGTTGTAATGTAAACCGAAGTGATAATTAATCTTGTTAATTGAACCTCGGTATATAAAAGTTATAAATAAATAAATAAATAAAACTCATCCCAGGCTGAGTGCCAGCCCTCAGACTTGTACAAGGCAGAATAGTAACTATGAAAAGCCTTCAAAATGACCTGGGTGTCTGTCACTATCCGACCCACGTCGGTATGGATCGCTGGAATATTATGGGACCCCATAAGAACATAAGAACATGCCATACTGGGTCAGACCAAGGGTCCATCAAGCCCAGCATCCTGTTTCCAACAGTGGCCAATCCAGGCCATAAGAACCTGGCAAGTACCCAAAAACTAAGTCTATTCCATGTTACCGTTGCTAGTAATAGCAGTGGCTATTTTCTAAGTCAATTTAATTAATAGCAGGTAATGGACTTCTCCTCTAAGAACTTATCCAATCCTTTTTTAAACACAGCTATACTAACTGCACTAACCACATCCTCTGGCAACATGCCTTTTAACTTTAAAACATGCCTTTTAACTTTCAGAAAAAGACTTAAAACCTGGCTCTTTCAACAAGCCTTCCCTGAACCACCAGACAATCACTAGTTGGCATTCATTCCTACCCGGTCTGGCACTCCGTTTCTCAAAGAAAAAATAAATGGACTCTGAGACATTCAGGTTAAAGCACCGTCCTTAAGTTTTTTAACTTGTACAATCTATGGTAAAATTTCTTTTACCGGCCTATCTTCTTTCCAGCTTGTTGCAAGCTTCCAAGTTCTCTCCCCCTGTTGATTGTAACTTTGACTTATTCCTACTTATTGTTATCTTTCGTTTACGGGAATTTGTTACTCTAGTTTTCTTCCCTTTTGTTAATTGTAAACCGATCCGATATGGTAATTTACTATGAAGGTCGGTATAAAAAACTGTTAAATAAAAAAAAAAACAAAAAAAACCTGTTAAATAAAATTCCAGAGTTTAATTGTGCGTTGAGTAAAAAAGAACTTTCTCTGATTAGTTTTAAATGTGCCACATATCTTCATGGAGTGCCCCCTAGTCTTTCTATTATCCGAAAGAGTAAATAACCGATTCACATCTACCCGTTCTAGACCTCTCATGATTTTAAACACCTCTATCATATCCCCCCTCAGTCGTCTCTTCTCCAAGCTGAAAAGTCCTAACTTCTTTAGTCTTTCCTCATAGGGGAGCTGTTCTATTCCCCTTATCATTTTGGTAGCCCTTCTCTGTACCTTTTCCATCACAATTATATCTTTTTTGAGATGCGGCGACCAGAATTGTACACAGTATTCAAGGTGCAGTCTCACCATGGAGCGATACAGAGGCATTATGACATTTTCCGTTTTATTCACCATTCCCTTTCTAATAATTCCCAACGTTCTGTTTGCTTTTTTGACTGCCGCAGCACACTGAACCGACGATTTTAATGTGTTATCCACTATGACGCTTAGATCTCTTTCTTGGGTTGTAGCACCTAATATGGAACCTAACATTGTGCAACTATAGCATGGGTTATTTTTCCCTATATGCATCACCTTGCACTTATCCACATTAAATTTCATCTGCCATTTTGATGCCCAATTTTCCAGTCTCACAAGGTCTTCCTGCAATTTATCACAATCTGCTTGTGATTTAACTACTCTGAACAATTTTGTATCATCTGCAAATTTGATTATCTCACTCGTCGTATTTCTTTCCAAACAGAATGTTGGGAATTATTATTACTGTCCAGTTGGGCATGAGCAGGGAAACTCCGCTCGTCAGATGGTCGGGATTGAGCCACCACTGAAGACTGGCCCTCGCCTGGTCCGTGAGTGGGAGCGGGAGGTGGAATTCTTCCGACACCGGCTTCCATCGGGAGAGCAATGCTGATTGCAATGGACATAGATGAGCGAAGGCCCAGGGAATGGACCATCCGCGTTTCATTGGGAAGCCTTAGACCCCGTTCCCAACGAGGATCCACCTTGCCTCCCAAACTTTTTCCCACGAAAGGACTGAGGCCACGAGGACGACCTGGAGGAGCCAGAACGGTAAGAGGAACCTGACGATCTCTGCAGACGCGACCTTCTACTCCCCCGAAACCGGGACCTATTGGTGAAAGAAGGCCGAGCCCTGGGCCTGTCCTCAGGCAGCTTAAAAGCCTTGTTTTCTCCGAGCGACTGCATCAGGTCATCCAACTGTTTACCAAACAACAACTCCCTTTAAACGGTAGCGAGCCAAGGTGAGCCTTAGAGGACCCATCCGCCGCCCAATTGCGGAGCCAGAGGAGACGGCACGCGGAAACCGCTGAAACCATGGCTCTGGCCGACGTCCGCAGCAGGTCATACAGAGCATCCGCGCTGTAAGCGATCACCGCCTCCAGGTGATCCGCCTGCGCAGATTCCTCTTCCGAGAGACCTGCATTGGCCTGGAGCACCTGGGCCCAGCGCAGCCCTGCCCGCAGGGCAAAGTTACTACAAATAGCCGCGCGGAACCCCAGAGCCGAAACCTCAAAAACCTTTTTAAGCTGCAGCTCCAGCTTCCTGTCCTGGATATCCTTGATTGCTGTGGCCCCTGTGACCGGGATCGTGGACCTCTTCGTTACTGCCGACACCGCTGCGTCCACTCTGGGAAGGCGAAGGAGATCCAGTGCGTCCTCTGGCAGTGGATACAGCTTATCCATAGCCTTACTCACTTTCAGGCCCAACTCCGGGGTATCCCATTCCCGGAATAAAATGTCCGACGCCGAGAAGTGGATCGGGAAAGCCACTGCCGGACCCATAAGGCCCAACAGCACCGGGTCCATTTTGGCCCCCGGCCGGGACTCCACCGGTGGAGCATCCACACCAAGCTCCTGAAGAATGGCCGGAATAAGCAGTGCTAGTTCATCCTTCCGGAACAAGCGTACCACCTTCGGGTCATCACCATCCACTGCCGGCGTTCCCTTCCCGGTACCGGGCTGGACTGACCCCTCTTCATCCAGCCCGTCGGCCCGCCCCAGGGGCCCTACAGGCGGGTCCGCCTCATCCGATGATGTAGATTCGGTGTCAGTGTCCTGAGGGGTACCCCGCAAAGGGCGCTTCTCCCTAGGCGGGTCCGAGGTTCTCCGGGACCTATCCCTAGCTTTCCTCTTCCGGGACCCCGACTGTCCGTCCGAGCCCCCCGTGGCCAACGCCCTACCCGCCTTCCGTCTGGATTTTTTATACTTCAGCATCTTGCGTAGAAGAAGCGTGAAATCCGAAGAAAAGGAAGCCTCCGAACCCGAAGATGCCTCCTCTAGACTATCTTCCAACGGCGATGCAGCCCCCCCCGGGGCGCCCCCCCCCCTGGGGGGGCCGCTGCTGCGGGGAAAGCGTGGGAGGCATGCCGCCATTACTGGCAGCCTTCCATGTGGCCTCCCGAACTGCACCCAAAATGGCCGCCGTTCCCGCGCTGATCGAGAACGGCTCAGCACTGCCTTCCCCGTTCTGCCCGGCGCGCAGCAGCGATTGCGCTGGCCGAGACCGGCCCCCCCCCGACCGGCCTCGGACGGCCCCTCATTGCCCGAAACACAATTTGAGCAGATGCCATCGGGCGACAACCGCGGCGCGCACGGCAAGAAGATCCCCTCGGCATCCGCCGCCCTGCCGACGCGCCAAAACAGAGTAGAATTAAAATTAATTAAAATTAATTAAATGCCCCGAACGGCGAAGGAGACAACGACGAAGCACGGAGAGTCGGCGAGGCCAAGAAGAAAAAAACACAATACTTTTTTTTTTTTTTACTTGCCGCCGCTGTCCCTGGTCCTGACCCTCCTGCTCCAGCGGGGGCGAGTGAACCGGGCTCCCCAGTGTCACCCCCGACTCTGCTACCAGAAGAAGGCCGGGTCCTCGACCCTTAGCAGCAGCCTCAACCAGGGGGGGATGGTTCCCTCAGAACCTTCCAAACCCCCCTGGGAGGCTCCCAGGACGAGGGAGTCTTCTTACTTTATTTTCCTTCTCCTCTCTTCTCCTTGTCTTCTTTTGTTTTTTTTTGTTTTTGTTTTTTTTAAACTTCTCACCAAAACCAAATTCCTGACTAACTAACAATGCTACCCAGGGATCCCAGAGGCTGTGGGTGAACTTGCCCCATCTGCTGGAGACAGAGTAAGATTGAGGGGCTCTGAGTGGCGCCTTACTATATGTAGGGGAGCCCGACAGGTCTTGCTCTGTGTCCATCTGCTGGTGCAGAGTCACAACCCAGGTGTCTGGACTGATCCGGGTACGTACAGGGAATATATATTTCAAAACTGCTGATGAATAGAACCTCCAGTAATTTAACTCAGGGAAATTTTCAAAAATTTGTATATAACACCAATAAAATATTTCAAAAAGAGCAGACATCAAATAATATTCAATAATTAAAACTAATAAGGATTTTAAAAAGCCCCAGCTGTCCCCTTCTGTGGGAGCTCTTGATTTCCAGTCACCCTGATATTGTCGAGGATTAGGAGGTTATCCTCTCTCTCTCACACATACTCACATGTCCATTCTCTCTCACACATATACACTGTCACATACATACACATTCATGCTCTTATATCCACCATAACCTCTCACTCTCACTGACACTGACACACTCTCAGGCTCTAAGACACTCTCTCCCCCTCCACACCCCACACCCCCCCCCCACACACACACAAACTCTTACTCCCTTGGATTTTCTCATACACACTCATGCTCTCACACTCACTGGCTCCCTCACATACACACAAACACACACACCCAGGCAACCTCCCAGTCATTCTCACACACACACTCTGACCCCTAGGCAGGCTCCCATTCATTTTCACACCATTCCCTCCCCATCCCCCAGGCATGCACACATTCATTCTCACACACACAGACCCCCAGGCAGGCACCCATGCATTCACACACATACACCCCCAGGCAGAGTCCCATTCATACACATGCACACACTAAAGGCAGACCCCCCTCTCTTTTGCCAGCAACCTCGGAACCTCTCTCATTCCTCTGCTGCCACTGTCACTGCTGCCACATAGCTATTGGGGAGGTGCCGATTGCTGCTACTGACACTGAAGCCCATTCTGCTGCCTCGTCTGTGCAGGCCCCGTGGGCTTCCACTTTCTCCATGCTGATAAGAACATAAGAACATAAGAAAATGCCATACTGGGTCAGACCAAGGGTCCATTAAGCCCAGCATCCTGTTTCCAACAGTGGCCAAACCAGGCCATAAGAACCTGGCAAGTACCAAAAAACTAAGTCTATTCCATGTTACCATTGCTAATGGCAGTGGCTATTCTCTAAGTGAATTTAATAGCAGGTAATGAACTTCTCCTCCAAGAACTTATCCAATCCTTTTTTAAACACAGCTATACTAACTGCACTAACCACATCCTCTGGCAACAAATTCCAGAGTTTAATTGTGCGTTGAGTAAAAAAGAACTTTCTCCGATTAGTTTTAAATGTGCCCCATGCTAACTTCATGGCGTGCCCCCTAGGCTTTCTACTATCCGAAAGAGTAAATAACCGATTCACATCTACCCATTCTAGACCTCTCATGATTTTAAACATCTCTATCATATCCCCCCTCAGTCGTCTCTTCTCCAAGCTGAAAAGTCCTAACCTCTTTAGTCTTTCCTCATAGGGGAGCTGTTCCATTCCCCTTATCATTTTGGTAGCCCTTCTCTGTACCTTCTCCATCGCAATTATATCTTTTTTGAGATGCGTCGACCGAATTGTACACAGTATTCAAGGTGCGGTCTCACCATGGAGTGATACAGAGGCATTATGACATTTTCCGTTTTATTCACCATTCCCTTTCTAATAATTCCCAACATTCTGTTTGCTTTTTTGACTGCCGCAGCACACTGAACCGACAATTTCAATGTGTTATCCACTATGACACCTAGATCTCTTTCTTGGGTTGTAGCACCTAATATGGAACCCAACATTGTGTAATTATAGCATGGGTTATTTTTCCCTATATGCATCACCTTGCACTTATCCACATTAAATTTCATCTGCCATTTGGATGCCCAATTTTCCAGTCTCACAAGGGCTTCCTGCAATTTATCACAATCTGCTTGTGATTTAATTACTCTGAACAATTTTGTGTCATCTGCAAATTTGATTATCTCACTTGTCGTATTTCTTTCCAGATCATTTATAAATATATTGAAAAGTAAGGGTCCCAATACAGATCCCTGAGGCACTCCACTGTCCACTCCCTTCCACTGAGAAAATTGTCCATTTAATCCTACTCTCTGTTTCCTGTCTTTTAGCCAGTTTGCAATCCACGAAAGGACATCGCTACCTATTCCATGACTTTTTACTTTTCCTAGAAGCCTCTCATGAGGAACTTTGTCAAAAGCCTTCTGAAAATCCAAGTATACTACATCTACCGGTTCACCTTTATCCACATGTTTATTAACTCCTTCAAAAAAGTAAAGCAGATTTGTGAGTCAAGACTTGCCCTGGGTAAAGCCATGCTGACTTTGTTCCATTAAAACATGCCTTTCTATATGTTCTGTGATTTTGATGTTTCAAACACTTTCCACTATTTTTCCTGGCACTGAAGTCAGGCTAACCGGGCTGTAGTTTCCCGGATCGCCCCTGGAGCCCTTTTTAAATATTGGGGTTACATTTGCTATCCTCCAGTTTTCAGGTACAATGGATGATTTTAATGATAGGTTACAAATTTTTACTAATAGGCTGAAATTTCATTTTTTAGTTCCTTCAGAACTCTGGGGTGTATACCATCCAGTCCAGGTGATTTACTACTCTTCAGTTTGTCAATCAGGCCTACCACATCTTCTAGATTCACCATGATTTAATTCAGTCCAGCTGAATCAAATCTCCATTACGGG
This sequence comes from Rhinatrema bivittatum, assembly GCF_901001135.1. Taxonomy (NCBI): domain Eukaryota; kingdom Metazoa; phylum Chordata; class Amphibia; order Gymnophiona; family Rhinatrematidae; genus Rhinatrema; species Rhinatrema bivittatum. The sequence continues at coordinate 31,854,965 of NC_042621.1, read as the reverse complement.
TACCTCCCCAACATCCTCTTCAGTAAACACCGAAGCAAAGAAATCATTTAATCTTTCCGCGATGGCCTTATCTTCTCTAAGTGCCCCTTTAACCCCTCGATCATCTAACGGTCCAACTGACTCGCTCACAGACTTTCTGCTGTAGAGGCAAAAACTCACAGTAAAAACTTTTTAAATTCTTTTCAAATTCTTTTCAAATTCTTTTCAAATTCTCTCTTAGCCTGTCTTATCAATGTTTTACATTTAACTTGGCAATGTTTATGCTTTATCCTATTTTCTTCTGTTGGATCCTTCTTCCAATTTTTTAATGAAGATCTTTTGGCTAAAATAGCTTCTTTCACCTCCCCTTTTAACCATGCCGATAATTGTTTTGCCTTCTTTCCACCTTTCTTAATGTGTGGAATACATCTGGACTGTGCTTCTAGAATGGTATTTTTTAACAATGACCAAGCCTCTTGGACATTTTTTACTTTTGTAGCTGCTCCTTTCAGTTTTTTTCTAACAATTTTTCTCATTTTCTCAAAGTTTCCCTTTTGAAAGTTTAGCACGAGAGCCTTGGATTTGCACACTGTTCCTCTTCCAGTCATTAAATCAAATTTGATCATATTTTGACCACTATTGCCAAGCGGCCCCACCACCGTTACCTCTCTCACCAAGTCCTGTGCTCCACTGAGAATTAGATCTAAAATTGTTCCCTCTCTCGTCAGTTCCTGAACCAATTGCTCCATAAAGCTATAATTTATTCCATCCAGGAACGTTATCTCTCCAGCGTGTCCCGATGATACATTTACCCAGTCAATTTACCTCATACATTGTGAGATCCGCATAGAGAAAGTGCTATTCTTGCACATTCCCAAAGATTTCATGTGCCAATCACTAAAAAGTAATTTTTTTTTTTACCTTTGCTGTCTTATCTTAGTTTTCTAATTGGTTGGTCACAGGCTTTTGTTTTTCCACCTTCCCACACACAGTCTCTCAACTCATCTCATACACACACACATACACACTCTACAGGTCCTCAGTCTCTCTCTCACCTGTGGGCCTCCTCTTCGCGGGTCACCACAGGATGGGCTCTGCAGCGGCCCTGATCTTCTCAGGCCGCGGCGCCCTGTTACCGGGCCTCTCCCTCTTCTTGGGCCACTGCGACTTGGGATTTGGCCCGTAAGCGCTGCTCCTCTTCTGCACGCGCTGATGCTTCTCCTCCTTCCTGCCCACGTGGCTCTGGCAACGTTTACTTCCGGGGCTGCACAGGCAGGAAGGAGGAGGAGCATCAGCGCGTTTAAACGCAATCTTTTTCTTCGGGCTGTGGCGGCCCTGCCGATCTGCCTGTCGCTGCACCGCATGAGCCTCCCTGCGCTCGGGGGCATTGGCTCCCCTCGGAATACCACTGCTCGCAGCGGCCCAGGCCTAGTGCTTCCACCAGCCATGCCCGCAGGTTTCTCTTCGGGCCGCAGCGCCAGCAGATCCTATTGTCTTTGGCCGGGTAGTAAAAAAATAAAAATAAATAAAACATCACGTGATAGGAGCGACCGGCCCACCGGGGAAGCCCGATCCCCCGATAGGCCAATCTGCCCCTGCATGTGACATTCAATCCAAAAGACTGGGAAGCCCCCCTCTTGCTGCTGGACTTCATCTCAATTTTGATCAGTTCCTAGTTAAGTTTTAGGTTGCTATGGGAGTAGGAATGTGTCTAACATCCTTTAAATGTATTAGTGAATTCACTATATGTCTGGTAGTGGCCTACCAGGGTCTGATCAAACTCTCAATAAAGTTTTTGTTGTTGGGGTTTTTTTTGTTTTGTTTTTTTGTGAAAGTGGCACCAGCCTATAAATTAAAGGATGAGCTAGGGGTGGGTGGGCAAGGGGTGGGAGGGTTGGGAAATACAAACAGTCTAACTTCAGTTAGTCAGCCAGAGTGACTCACTGCTCCCTTGATTAACAAATGTTGGTACCTATTCAAACCAAATCACACTATCTCAACATCTTTCCAAGGTGAGTAACTGAGCTGAACTTTTCAACCTTTTTACTTAGGTATACACTCCTCCTAGCTTATTTCTAGCTTCTGGCTACTTTTTTTTTTGGGGGGGGGGGTTGTGGTTTGTTTTTTTTTAAATACAAACACTCAGTTCTGCTTACTAGCTGCCTTACAATCTTTTAAAAATAAACACACTACCTACTGCTTACTAGCTGCCTTATTGACTGACTATTTAAAAATACAAACAGTCTAACTTGTTTATTCACTGCCTTACTGACTATTAAAAGCACAAACACACAAACACACTAAATAATATTCCCAAATAGTTAACTTTGCCCCAATACTTTTAAAAAAGACAATGTCCCAAGCAAAAACTTACTGATTCCTTTCAGCCACCAGCAAGGTGATCCTCTCCTCTTAGTGCTCCCCCTTAGCGGATTTAATCAAATTGGCCATCATTTTCCCAGATCTGTTTCCAAAACGGAATAAATTGAATTGATAATATAGAAGGGACTTCTTAGCCCTTTGATGTATCAGGGTATTGATGGCAGTTTGTAAAGATAAAAAAGATGACCTGTGGGATTGAGAAGGAGAGCCAATCAGCACCTGTTTCACCTTTTGGAGCTGCGCGCTGAGGGATAACAACCATCTATATAGCGTTTTTTTCCCTATGGGCCAAATAGGAAATGATGTCCCCCCACAGCACCACTTAGCCATACTCCAAAACAAGATAGGGTTCCCACTATGTTGTGCATTGAATTGGGCATATTCCTCCCACTTGCTTCACAAAAATTCTTGAAATGAAACATCCTCAGCGAGAAAGTAAGGGTAGTGCCAATGGTAGGCAGAACACTTATCAGAGGGTTGGGACAACTCCACCAATATGGGGGCATGGTCAGATAGTATGACATCCCCTATCCCAGCCTCACAGACCCTAGAAAAGTAATGCGCACTGATCAAAAAATAGTCTAAGCGAGAGTGAGTCGCATGCGCCCGGGATAGGTGGGTGAAGTCTTTATCAAATGGATGTAAGGTACGCCACACATCCACAAGGTGGAAAGCATTTTCCAACAGCCTGATCCCCTTACTGGAGACTGCGGCAACTTGCGCCGACGAAGACCTATCCCACACCGGGTCCCGAACGGCATTAAAATCGCTGCCAATGATCATTGCAGTGTCTATGTATGGAAGGAGTAACTTGTGCAAGGTTTGAAAAAAGGAGGCGGAATATACATTCGGGGCTTAGATGTTACATAGCACCAAGGGAGAGTTATTGAATTCAGTCTCTAAAATTAAGTACCTACCATGGGGATCTTTAATTTCTTTAATTACCTTGATTGGTAAGGACTTGCGCAGCAGGACAGCTACCCCAGCAGATTTTGTACTGGCTGAGGCAAAATGCATGGAGCCAACCCAACCTTGTCGAAGCTTCGAATGTTCTATGTCAGTCAACTGTGTCTCTTGAAGAAAAGCCACATCTGCTGATTTGTGCTTCAAAGCCTGCAAAATTTTGGATCGTTTGATAGGAGTGTTAAGACCACACACATTCCAGGAAAATATATAGGTACCTCGACTATTCATTCCAGCAAAACAGCAATAACATCAAGTAGTGATACATACCAATCGTGGACAGGAATGGCTCTCCCAGCATGAGCCACCCCCGTAAACCTAGGAACCCCACGGTGTATATACATGTGACAAGTGTACTAGTATACCGCAAAGAATACTCATCCTCCCCCCCCCCCCACATCCCTGTCCACCCCTCTCTTTCCCTGAGAAAATCCCTCCTGATCCCCCCATCCTCCCCATCCCCTTCCCAAACATCCATCACCCCCGCGCTACACCCTAAACCTAACAATATTAAACTCTTAACTAAGTCACTTAAACACTCCCTACCCCCAGTCCATCCATCCAGCCCTGTCTCCCAGCAAGATTCAATAACAGAGAGGAAAGGGAAAAACCCCCAGAGCCTAAACACACTTACCAGGCTAACAGACCTACATAACTCACCACCCGCAACCCATCTCCTTGTCCAGCTGAGAGGGTAAACCCTAAGAAAATTACATAACAGGCCAACTCCACATATGAATATACTGCTGGTGATGGTCAGTAAAGTGACAGAGCAGTCCTAACACATGTTGAGGCCGGTTGGAGAACAACACCGCTGCAAAAAGGAAAGTGAGCAGGCTGATGTCAGCGAGAAGAAAAGATTTTTATAATTCACAGATATCGATTTTAGCAACAACCCCGGTGAATGGAAGCACAGCACGCCCCTCGGGTCCCGTTACACCTCTCGGGCTTCAGGGGTCTTCCGAGCATTTGCTGATGCGTCATTCAGAGAAGAAATAAATTCCTTCAGTTCCCCCACCTCGGAAAACCATCGCGGTCCCGTCGGGGTGGTAACACAAACTTTGGCCGAGTACACGATAATGGTGCGAAGTCCCAGGTTATGCAACTGAGCACAATAGGGCGATAGCGCGCATCGCTGAGCAGAGAGAGCATTCGAGAAATCTTGAAAGATTAGGATCTTCTTACCTTCGTACATTGGAATTTTCCCCCGGCGTACCGCTTGTAAGATTTCGGCCTTGTGTGCGAAGTTTAAAATTTTCGTGATCATAACACGAGGTCGCTCCTGTTGTGGCTTTTTAGGGCCTAGGCGATGCGTGCGCTCGACCCGCAAGGGGCCTCACGCCGGTAAAATGCCAAGTTCTTTGCTCAGCCAGGACTCCCGGAAGAGAGGGAGGTCTCATTCATCTAATGATTCCGGCAGCCCGATGAATCAAAGATTCGATCGCCTTGACCTGTTCTCCAGGTCTTCCAGGCATTCTGTGTGGTGTGCGAGCATTGTCTTCATGGCTGCTAGCTCCAATCGCGTGGCTTGGAGACCATCTTCTGCATCCGAAATTCGCTGCTCCACGGCCGTGAAACGGGACTCATAGCCAGCAATGGATGAGGTAAGATCGCCGATTTGATGCGAACGTTTTTTGAACTCGGGCTCCAGGGCCTCGACCACTGCGGCATGGATGTCAGCCCAGTTAGCTGCACTGGTGAGTCAGCAGCACAGAGGTCCTCATCAGACTGCTGATCTGTAGGCCGAGATCTCTGTCTCTTTCTCGCTCCTTTTTTGCGGTTCGGGTGGACATTGTCACCAATGAATATCTTCTTCAGCTAGTCCTGCAGCTGAACCTATGGATGTAGGCTCTTAAAGGTGGTTTGGCTGTCTGCGATGGGGCCGGATGGCTGGTTCAGGAGCCAGAGAAGGGGAGCTACATCCACTCTCTTTCACAGCATCACGTGACTCCCTGACGGGCCTTCTTTTTTCGCTGCCACGGGAATGGGCTCCCGTGGTGGCCTCAGTCTGGGTCGGGTTTCCTCTTCACTGTCACGGGACCGTGACGGCCTTGCTTGGTCAGGGTCAGGTTTTCCTCTTCACCGCCATGGGAATAGGCTCCCATGGTGGCCTTGCTTCATTGGGGTCGGGTTTTCCTCTTCGCCGCCTCGGGAATGGGCTCTCGTGGTGGCCTTGCTTCGTCAGAGTTCGAAACTACTATTCCTCCCATCCCACCCCTGAGCTAGGCGATGCCTGCCTTACCGGCCAATCAAAGGCTTCCTCCCTTCTTCCTACTCCCACTGGCAGGTAGAAGGGAGGAGGCTTCCGATTGGCCTGTGTGGGGGCAGGCAGAATGAAGGAGGCTTCCCATTGGGCAGTGGGGGTAGGAAGAAAGGAGGCTTCCAATTGGCCCGCGGGGGCTGGAAAAAGGGAGAAGGAAAGTACAATGGGGCAGTGGGACACTGGGAAATGCGACACACCTGCCGGTGTTTGGTGACACACCGGTTGAGAAGCGCTGTCCTAGAATGTAACAAGGCCTTGTTATGGTTTCACGTTGGTTGACTTTGCCTCCTTTTTGGGGAAGATTGATGCAGCTATATTGCTGCTTTGTGCAAGTTGTGTTTCTCATCCTCTCTTTTTGACCCTCTATTGTTTCATGTGATTGACTCTATAGGTTTCAACATGCAAGCCCTCCTTCCCCAATTCTTTTACCCATTGCTCTCCCCCTCCCCTTCCCATTACCCCCTATATCTGTCCCACACATTCTTACATTCTATCTGGTTCTTCCTGTCTCTATTAGTAGCCATTCAAGGCATCCATCACTTTCTCGGTAAAGTATTTCCTCTATGCCTTATTATCTCCAACTTCATATCATATCAAATATTTAGTACAATGAGCTTCATATCCATAAACTTTAATTTGTTTATGGAAATGAAGCTTTATTGTACTAAATATTTGAAAGTTTCTATGACTTTCTCTGTTCCCTACTGACTTCATGTGAGTACATTTTGAATTCCATAAGTCACTCTGTGTGGATTCCTGCTTGGAATTCTGCCAGTTACTTGTGATCTGGATTGGCCACTTTTGGAAACAACTTGATGGTCCTTTGGTCTGACCCATTATGGCAAGTCTTATGTTACCTCTCCCCTCACCCACCCAAGCTTGCAGGCACAGAGAGTGACCTCTCCTCTCACCCACAGCTAGCCAGGCCTGCAGGCACAGAGAGTGACCATGCCTCTCATCCACAGCCACCCAGGCCTGTGAGCAGTGAAGTTTGGTAGCACATGGATCACTAGAGCTTGGTGTCTTCATTCATCAGAGTGGCAACAGGATCAGACGGGGCATTTTCTTTTTATTAGAATATGGTATATACAAATTTCCAAAATATTATGAACAAACAGACAGATTTAGAATTTTGCAAATGTGACCAAACAAAAATAAAAAGATTCATTGTCAGAGAATCCCACAAACTATTTTCCCTATTAAATCCTTTTATTTCCTCCCAAAAAAACAGGGACATTTTATGAGTGCCCGATTTTCCTGAGGAAAAAAGCTGACTTTGTTCTCCAGCAAGTACCATGAACCAGTTTTGTAATGAGCTATGTTATAAAGAATCCTGATCTAATGATCCTTCCTGCAAGTCCCTATTATTTATACCAAACAATTCCACTTATTTTTTTTTTTTTTTAAGGATTTTTTAAATCTGCACTCATATCAGAGTTTGAGGCAGAGTAGAAATGATGAAACCTTCACAATGAAATTATCAACAACTTAAAACAATTAGAAAAACAAAAAAATTACAGCCCTGGAGAGAAAAAGGTTCTCACGTCTGCATGAAGATCGCTGTGCCTATCGGAATAATGGGGAACTCCCTAGGATGAGGGAGTTGTACTAATGCTTGCGCAAATAGGTGCATCTTCAGTGCTTTTCTAAAGGACTTAAGGCAGCTCAAAGGTCTCAAGTTTTCTGGCAAGGCGTTCCAAAGAATACAGCCTGCCAAGAATCCCTGAGAAGGATGGTATCTTTTAATTAAAACGTGTTAAATTGAAATTATCCCCTTTTTTCATAGTAACTTGGTAAATGATGCCAGATAAAGACCAAAGTAGTCCATCCAGTCTGCTCAGTAAGTTTTTTAGTTAGTAACTGCCGCTCTGTCTAGGTTAGTCTCTGCTTCTGTTAAGGGTAACAGGAACTGCCGTTCTGTGCAGGTTACTGTCAAGTTCCCCTATTTCTTCATTTCCATTCTGTAACCAGCAGGGATCCTCTGTGATCATCCCATGCCCTTTTGAATTCTGTTCCCATTCTTGTCGTCACCACCTCTCCTGGGAGGGCATTCTGTGCATCCACCACCCTCCCCATGAGGAAATATTTCCTGACACTGTTCCCCAGTCTTCCCCCCTGGCCCTGGGAGTTTCATATCATAACCTCTAGTTTTACAGCTTCTTATCTGTTGGAAAGGGTTTGATTTTTTAATGAATCACTAATTCCTTTCCGGTGTTTGAAAGTCTGTATCACATCTCCCTGTCCCATCTCTCCTGCAGGGTATACACATTTAGGTCCTTTAGTCTCATCTCATACGTCTTCTGGTGCAGATCCCACACCATTTTGGTTGCTGTTTGCCCTTTTGTTAAATTGTATAAAATATCAGCACTACATTTTTATTCCTTCCCTTCTCCCTCTTTCCCTCACCTACCCCTTTCATCCTTTGCTCTTCTTGTTCATTCCTTGACCATCCCATCCTTCCCATCCTCCTCTCCCCTTCTCTTCCACCATCTTTCTCAATCCCTGTCCTTCCCTCTGTTCCCTCTTCCTTCCTCACTGTTTCTTCTCCTCATCCATTCTCTTTTTCCCATCTTATCTTTCTCTTCACTTCATTCTTCTACCCCTTTTTTCTTCTATCTGTCCCACCTCTTTCTTTCTCTTGCCTCTATCCCTTCCTCCAATGTTTCCTTTTTGTCTCCTTTCTCCTACTTCCCCACCTCTTTGCACCCTCCCTCCCTTTGTATGTGTCCTCTCCTTTCCCTGCCTCTCTCCTGCACCCCCACTCACTCTGCAGATGGTACAAAGTCTGGGATTTGCGATCTATCGGGCACTGGACTGGGGCCTGGATGACAGTGAGGAGCGGGAGCTGAGTCCCCAGCTGGAGCAGCTCATTGACCTCATGGTAAACAGCAACTCAGAAGGCAGCAGCTTGGGCACGGTAGATGAGGGCTATGAGGGGCAGGAGGAAGAAGAGGAGGTGGATGGGACCCCCCGAGCCCTGCGCACCTTTCATCACGTGCTAAAGATCTGTGCGGCACGCCTGACAGACCCCAGAGAGGCGCCGATGCACTACCAAGCCGTGTGCAGGGCACTGTTTGTGGAGACCGTGGAGCTGAAAGCCTTCCTGATGAAAGTCCAAGAAGCAAAAGAGGTGCGTTTCATGGGAAGGAGGCTCATGTGATCTCATTTTATTTGTTTAGCTGAACTCACAGAGAAGTCTCAGAATGCAGAATTATAACATGTACCTTGTCAAATATACTACAAGACACTGTCCAGGAGAAATGAGCAACAGAAAAAAAAAAAAAGAATAGATCAAAATAACAGATAATCTGTGTGTGTATGTTGGGTGGGAGGGTCTCAGTACTGGAATAGCAGAGGTACTGCAGGGCAGGATTCAGGAGCATTAGCAGATGTGTGTGTGAGAGTAGGAAACATGGTCAATTTTCTCAGTGGAAAAGGGTAAGCAGTGGAGTACCTCAGGGATCTGTTCTTGGAACGGTGCTTTTCAATATATTAATAAATGATCTAGAAAGGAATATGATGAGCAAGGTAATCAAATTTGCAGATGATACAAAATTATTCAGAGTAGTTAAATCACAAGCGGATTGTGATAAATTGCAGGATGTCCTCGTGAGCCTGGAAAATTGGGCATCCAAATGGCAGATGAAATTTAATGTGAATATGTGTAAGGTGATGCATATAGGAAAAAATAACCCATGCTATAGTTACACAATGTTAGGCTCCATATTAGAAGCAACCACCCAAGAAAGAGATCTAGGTGTCATAGTGGATAACACATTGAAATCGTCAGTTCAGTGTGCTGCAGCAGTCAAAAAAGCAAACAGAATGTTGGGAATTATTAGGAAGGGAATGGTAAATAAAACAGAAAATGTCATAATGCCTCTGTATCGCTCCATGGTGAGACCGCGCCTTGAATACTGTGAACAATTCTTGTCGCCACATCTCAAAAAATATATAGTTGTGATGAAGAAGGTACAGAGAGGGGCGACCAATATGATAAAGGGGATGGAACAGTTCCCCTATGAGGAAAGACTGAAGAAGTTAGGACTGTTCAGCTTGGAGAAGAGTCGGCTGAGGGGGGTTATGATAGAGGTGTTTAAAATCATGAGAGATCTAGAATGGGTAAATGTGAATCGGTTATTTACTCTTTCGGTTAATAGAAGGACTAGGGGGCACGCCATGAAGTTAGCATGTGACACATTTAAAACTAATCAAAGAAAGTTCTTTTTCACTCAACGCACAATTAAACTCTGGAATTTGTTGCCGGGGATGTGGTTAGTGCAATTAGTGTAGTTGGGTTTAAAAAAGGATTGGATAAGTTCTTGGAGAAGTCCATTACCTGCTATTAATTAAGTTGACTTAGAAAATAGCCACTGCTATTACTAGCATCAGTAGCATGGGATAGACTTAGTTTTTGGGTACATTCCAGGTTCTTATTGTTGTGCTGGGAGGTGGACCCTTGGCCTAGTGCAGGATTGGTAGGCTCCCTGGTTGGACCCAGAGAGTGCCTACCACCAGGAGCACAGGAGGAGACAGAGACTAGCTGGAGCTTCGCCACTAGCAACCCGGGGTTCTCTTGGGTTGAGCCCTTGCTTACCCGGGCCGCCTGGTCTTAGTTGGGCCTCGCAGGATCTCCTTGAGAGAAAGTTCAAGAGTGTGCCCACCATGATCAAGGGTGCGCGGTTGATGTTCAGGCTATAAGTCCGGGGTGCCAGAGAGGGCCAAAAGAGATTCTCGGAATGAATGGCTAGAATCAGAGCCAGAGTCAGGATAGCGTGGTCAGCCAAAGCAGGGGTCAATACCAGTAGTCAGTCCGTGGATAGCCAGCCAAAGCAAAGGTCAGGTTCCGGAGATCAGTCCGTGGGTAGTCAGGCAAACAGAGGTCAGGTTCCAGGCAGCAGTCAGACATGGCCAATGGTCAGGCAGAGGTCAGTTCCAGGCAGTGTGCAGACGTGGTCAAAGTTGAAGCAGGGGTCGGTTCCAGGCAGCGTGCAGACGTGGTCGAGGAAACAGACAAAGGTCAAATCCAGGCAGAGGTCAGTACCGAGAAGACAGTCCGAAAGCTACTACCTGGGGAGACGCAGGAACAGGAGGATGCAGGAACAGAAGTACGCTGGAACAGAAGGACGCTGGAACAAGACTGGAACAAGACTGGAACAGGACTGGAATGAAACTGGAACAAGGCTGGAACGAGACTGGAACAAGGCTGGAACGAGACTGGAAACAAAGACTGGAACACAGAGGCAAACTTGATATCACAGTGTGATCGACCCGATTGCCAAGGCAAGGAAGTGAAGGCAGAGACTTCCTTTACACTAAGCTCAATCAGGGCGTGCCGCGGAGCTGGGATCTGCCCCTGGCCCTTTAAGAAGCCGGGCGGTGCGCACGCTTGCACACCTAGGAGAAGTGCCGACGCCACGGAGGACGCCAAGCCCCGCCATGAGGCCTGGCTGGATGTGGAAGGCCTGGCAATCGCCACTGCGGGACGCCGAGGCCTAGTGATGCTCGCTGCTGCCACAGGGGAGGACGACCCAGGACCTGTGGAGGAGCCAGTGAGGTGAACAGGCCTGGGTGCAACATTACCCCCCTTCTAAGCCTCCCCCTCCTTGGGCAAGGCTTGTCTGGGTGTGCCCTATGGAAGACCCTACGGAGGTCCTTGTCAAGGATGTTCTATGAGGGCTCCCAGGAGTTCTCCTCGGCCCCATACCCCTCCCAAGAGAGTAGGTACTCCCAGCGTCCTGTTGGAGGAGGATCTCTGCGTGATGGCCAAGAGAGTATGAGAGGCTTTAACAGGGAGTCATGGAAGGTGTTATGTATCCCCATGGATCGCGGCAACTGTAGTTGGTAGGTTACCGCTCCAATACAATGGAATATTGGGAATGGCCCAATATACTTGGGTACTTGCTAGGTTCTTATGGCCTAGATTGGTCCAGCCAGCCCTGGAACCCAAAGGCTCAACCCGCGGGGAACGAGGGCTGGTATTGGTGAAGCGCCAGGTGGCCTCCGTCCATTAGCCCACTCCACCTGCCGACGGTGGGGACCCGTAGGTCCCTATCTACGGGTTGCGTCAACCCCACCTCGGCCCAAGGGTCCACCTCCGGCGCAACATCCATAAAACTAAATGCCCAAAATGCTGATGTTGGCCAGCGTTTTGCCTACCAGCTGTTTCAAGGCAAATTTTGTAATAGCTCCAGTATTCAACTCTTTATTATAGCGGCAAAACCGTTGGCCAACGTCGGCATTTAGCCTTATGGATCTATGAGGCACAGCAATAAGAGATAAGTTTCATTCCTTATTTTTATTCTACAATACATAAAAAAAAGAAAAAATATTGGGACTGAATTACATAATAAAAATAAATTGGATGGTTGGAAAGTTTTTTAGACCTGTGATTGTACTACCTGACTATATGCTTATATATTCCTGGTGTGAACAATGCATATGGGGCTCTGAGGTCTTTTCTTCCTATTGAATAGTATTCATCTAACATTTGAATTTTTCTAAATATTTATAAAAGCAATTTTGTGTTTACTGTGCAGTTTTTTTGCTTTCATTTGCCTGTTGTGGTTGGAATTTTCTGAAATAATCAGCCTTGTATGTAGAGCCAGCCTCAGAATACTGATAGCTTGGTACACAGCCCCACCCCTGAGGATCTAGTTTGCTGGGAGCACTTAAGGGCTAGAGAATGATGGACCTGGAGAGTCCCATGAGTGCTCATAATCATATGTCTGTTCCTGTAAATAGAAGAGGATTGTGGAAGTCTTGTTTAATTATTGCAAAGTTTGTCTAACTTTCAATAACTGGATTAACTGACCTGAACTGGATCTTGGTCTATATTTGTGTTATCCCTGTGCTGTATCATTTTACCTTGCAGAAATGTAAGTTAAGCTATTATATTTTTTCTGCTTAAATACCTGTGAATAACCCCCTGCATATATTTTGAATTACAGTTGACTCACCAATTGCAGGGACGTCCTCAGCCTAACACTCCTGGAATAGCAGGGAGTGGTGGAGGGCACCGGCAGAGCTCTATATGTGGTGGTGGAGGGTGTTTCTCAGTAAGGGAATTACATGTTGCATTGTAGCAGATTTTGGGAGTGACGTATGGGGGATCATGTCTAGCAATGTGAATATCAAGATTTTGCTTTGCTGTTACAGATACTCAGGAAGCTGAGAGTGGATGAAGAAACATCAAGTGATAGGTCGATAGATGATCTGGGCAACCTGCGGAACACAGACTGGGTAAGAAGAAGTTACTAAGCCTATGAATTTCTGGGATTACCAACATTAATTGGGTTGCTAGTTATAGGCAATGCATTAAACATACAACAGAAATTAAGGCAGGCAGGAAGTTCTCTTTCTTTATTGAAATGTTCAGTCTATACCTTCCAACTGTGGAAAATCAGAAGACAATTTTCCTATCAAAAGATCTCCCTTCTTGCAGTGATTGCAGATTGTACCAGCCTGAGAAAGCAAGTTGATGTGGAAGCCCACAAAAAGGCAGATGAGTGTACCAGTCCATAAGGGGGGATAGGCATGCCAACCCATGAATCGATAGATCGTCATGACAATCTATGAGAGAGGAGAGTGTACCAGCTTGTGGGAGGGCATATGGGTATGCCAGCCATGAGAGGATGGGCACAAGAGGGAATACATGCACCAGCCTGTAGTAGGGGGATATGTATGCCAGCTTCTGTATACCCATAACCAACCTTTTAAAGTTATGACAGGTGTGTTAGCTTCATGTGCATGGATGTGCTAGCTTGTGAAAAAATGGATGGGTTGGGTATGCTTGTCTGGCTGCAGGTTAACCAAGCTGTTGTTCTCTTTGGTGTTTCAGGCCCGGCTGTGGGTGCAGCTGATGAGAGATCTTCGCCATGGAGTGAAACTAAAGAAAGTCCAGGAGAAGCAGTTTAACCCCTTGCCTACAGAATATCAGCTGACACCCTTTGAGATGCTGATGCAAGACATCCGGGCACGAAACTATAAACTGCGGAAAGTCATGGTGAGAAGGCATTCTCTGCTGGAGTTGAAAATAGCCACAACTCTTCATGCCAACTACTTACCATGTTTAGAAATAAGAATAATGGAGTAAAGCACTAATACGTTCCACCGATAATATCATCACCAGCGATGTCATGTCATTAGACATCGCTGTGACACCAGTGACAACATGTGGTTAATATAGTTAAACACAATAACATGGTAGATGACAGCAGAAGACCAAGCAGCCCATCCAATTTGCTCAGTCCCTCCTGTCCACATTGCAGGGATATATCCCAGCTGTCAGCCATAGAATCACAACCATTTGAAGGATCTCTCTCCTTTTCCAATTCAGGTTCTGTTCTCTTCCTCTTTAGTTCTCTACCATCTTGAATAGAGAAGCACAGAATACCCCAATATTAATTCAACACACAATACCCATACCCCCATGTTTTCTAATAATCTAAACAGCTACAAAAACTAGTGAGGTTGTTGCATGAACATCTCACCTTCTAGGTCACATGTGGTCTTTCTGGCCAGCATCAATCTACCAGCGCTGACTCTGTAAATTTCTGGAGAGTTGCATCCTGCTGATTCCAACTCATCTCCCCTATCACCTTATTGCCTTGCTGGTCTGTACCCAGTCACTACTAACTTGCCTGCATTGAGTCAGTTAGTTTCCAGAGATTTATAGCCTTCTGGTTCAAACCTGGCTACCCCATGGTCTGAAGTGTCATTAGGTTGTGCTTCTTTAATCCTCCATTTGTTATCTTCTTTTCAAATCTCCCCTTGTCACTGCTCTTGAGAAAGTGAAGGGTAGGTTATTTGCAACACTGCATCCTTCCAACAATGTTTTACCACTGTTCTACACAGCAGACCCAAGCATGCTTGAGTTCTCTCACAATACTGGGTTCTTGCATTTTTACTGGTAGGTTATTCCAGGTATCTACCACCCTCTCAATAGCAAAGCATTGTCTCATATTTCTTCTGAGCCTTCATCCTTCCAACTACATATCATGGCCCCTTATTTTTTAAATTCCTTTTCTATGGAAACTGACACCTTCCTGTAATTTATTGAATTCTTCCTTAGGTAGCTGGGAGAGGCTAGAGTGAATGAAGATCCTTCTGGTTTCATCCCTGTAGTATAACAGATTGTGCAAACTAGAGAATGTTTTTGATGACTTTTTTTATTGGAACACAGATCAATTTTGTCAATTTCAAAGCCTACAACATTGTTTTGACCCTTATCCATCAGTTTTGGTGAAAGGTTTTCAGGATACGACTTTACTTCATTTGTTGAACATAGTTAATCACACCCTGAAGGAGGGGTTCCTACCAGTTTGATTAAAGAGTTCTGTGATTACTGATTAGTCCTATTTTGGATAAGCCAGGCTTGGACATGGCAGAATATAAGAACTACCAGCCATAGTGGCGAAGATCATTGGGAAAATTGTAATAAACCAGTTGACCTCATTTTTTTTTAGAAGAATATAATAGATTGTCAGACTTCCAGATAGGTTTTCTTAAGGGATACAGATTAATAATGTTTTAGTCTCTGTGTAAGATGATGTTCTGTAATGGGTAGATCAAGGTAAACAAGTTCTACTAATACTGCTTGATTTATCATCTGTCTTTGATCTGGCGAACCATGGGATAATTTTGGAGAGATGTAGATTGAGAAGTTTGACTGGTCACTACAACAGATGACTTAATTTTTAAATGTGTAAAAGCTAAGTTCATTTCAGTCCAGACAAGTGGGTTTTGCATCCCTACTAGCAGATGGAGGCAGAGAATACATTTTTCTAGCACTGCTACATAACCGAGAGTGTCACCTGCAGTCCCTCAGTATTTCTCTGTTTCCAATAGATGGTAGAGGTGCAAACCTGCAGTCTGAGATAAAGAAAAAAATTAGGTTAGAATCAGAGCAGAAGAGAAGATGAAGATTTGAGAAGACTCTCCCTGAGGTGTTGGGTATTAGTATGGGTCATCCTTCAGTTTGAGCCAGGCGAGCGAGAGGTTGGTAATCCCTAATCAGCTTTAGCCCACAGCAGCCAGGGGTCTGAAAGTCAGGGGTCCTGGTTCCCTCTTTCTTCTTCCCCGAAGTGTCTCCAGCAGCAGGGAAGTTTTCTTTCTTCTGGCTGGGTTTATTCTTTTTGCTGGCATTGTGTCTTTAAAAAAAAACCCGGTAGCTAGCAGCTGAAGGGCCGTCAGATGACTGGTCACGCAGCAGACCATCAGGGAGGAAGAGGCTGAGTATTTTATGCTCTCCGGAGCTTCAAGACAGTGCCTTTTAGCTAGGGAAGTTTTGGGGCAGTGGTTTGAGCTGTGGTCGGGCCGACAGTGTTTACTTGCAGCAGGCACTCTCAGCTACATGTGCACATAATGACACTGACACAATCTCCCGAGCACGGGAAAGCTTCCGTGCCTGGGGCCCCAACCGCGTTTCAGCTCAATTCAGCCGCGCATTACCAAGAGTGTGCTGGGGGAGGGGGAGGACCCTCCATGGAAGCTGCTGGTGCTAGAAGGGTCACTCATTCCCCGGACCTGGGGTGGGGGGGAACTCTTGTCTGCTTGGCAGGCAGGAAGGCAGCATGCAGCAAGAGTTAGACAATCTCTGGGGAAACCAGAGACACCCCTCCCTGCAATTCAGGAGAGTCACTTGGAGGAGCTTGTCCCAGTTGCAGGGGATGGGAAATGTGGAATTTTTTTCTATAGTTTTTGTCCTTTTTTTGCACAAGGCCTATCTGGCCAGTAAGAGTGCTGGAAGCACTAACTCAGCACTGACTCCGAGTGCTGAGTTAGCAGCCTCAGAGTCTCTTTAAGAGACCGAAGGGGTCCCTGCCCAAGGGGTTGGGAGACCTACTCATCCGACTGGGTCTGGCCCATCTTGCTGGGTAGAGGACTCAGCGAATTCTGATGATTTGCAGGATGGGCTGGAGAATGATCTGGGGGATGGTGTAGGAGATCCCCAGGCAGACAATGCGGCTGATATGGATCAAGATGAAAGACAAGCAGTTGTCTGACTCGAAAGAGGTCCCGATTGCAGAGGGAATGACCCTCTAGTGGTCCTCTGCAAAGAGAAGTTGAGGCCTCTTATTCACCAAGGGCTGCAGGAGTTGCGTATTAAGGTGCTCCAGAGCTCCACCGAAAACCTTTCCGCTCATTGAGAAGATTAAAAAGCTGGTGGACCAGGAATGGGATGTTCCGGAAGCAGTTCTTAAGGTGGCCAGGGCAATGGCAGGATTATCCCCCTTAATGGAGGACACACTGCAGCTGTAGTATTGCTTAAAGGAAGATTCTTCAATTTCGGCGGTCTCAAAGAAGATGACCAGTCCAGTTGCAGGCTTGGCTGCGCTAAAGAATGTTCAAGTCCGTGCATTGGAGATTCAGCTGAAAAAAAAAAAGGTGCTTGAAGCCTTGGCCTTGAGCCTTCGGGCAGCGATTTGTGGTAGCCTGATGCAAAGGGCCTGTTTATGCTGGGTACAGAAGTCTCAGGATAACACTTTAGCCGGCTCTGGTGATGATAGCCAGGCAGCTCAGTTGGAGGCTGGGGTTGCGTATGTGCAAACGCAGTATATGATTTGATCTGGACTTCAGTCAAGAGTATGGTAGCGGCGCTATTGGTTCGCCGACTTCTGTGGTATTGGTCAGCGAATATGTGTCCCAATTCCCAGCTCTATAATCTTCCTTTTTAAGGGAAGTTTTTTGCTTGGCGAAGACCTGGAACAGCTGATGAAGCATTTTGGGAAGTTGAAGGGAAAAAAATTGCTGGAGGATAAGAAGACTGGCAGGAAGACTTTTCTGGCTTATGCCCATTTCCAGGATGTGAGATGGATTTGTTCCAACAAAGGTGATTCAACATCCTTGCAGAAGCAGAGCTATGGAAGGCAAAACTCCTTTCAGGGCTCGAGAAGACCCTCCAAGAATAGCTCTGATCAGGGTACTGGATGGGTTAAATCCTCCCAATGGAACCAGGATGGTACATTCTCTCTTGGGGAAGCAGTCAGAGCACTTCTGACTCAATTTTACAAGCAGTGGACCAGAATCACCTTGGACCAATGGGTTCTGGAGGTGGTAAGAGACTGCTATGCCTTGGAATTTTCTCACCCTATCAGAGAACTTTCATGGAGTCAGATTGTGCGTCCTGCAGCAAGCAAGAGGCAGTTCGGGAGACATTACGCTGTTTGCATTGGTTAGGTATGATCGTTCCGGTGCCTGCAAGGGAGCAGGGTCTAGGGAGGTACTCAATTTTTTGAAGGGGGTTAATAAACATGTGGATAAAGGTGAACTGGTAGATGTAGTGTATTTGGATTTTCAGAAGGCGTTTGACAAAGTCACTCATGAGAGGCTTCTAAGAAAACAAAAAAGTCATGGGATAGGAGGTGATGTCTTTTCGTGGATTACAAACTAGTTAAAAGACAGGATGTCCAACTGATAGTCCCGTTGAGTCCAGAGCAGGAAGAAGCATGTGTTTTGTGTTGTACACCACTTAGCACAGTTTGTTCTGGCATAAGCAGTTAATAAATGATTTAAATAACTAAATACTTAAATATTTATCTTAACCAGAAATTAATTTCTTATTTCTGAGTAGTTTAAACAGAATAGGTTAGTGGTAACACCCAAAAGACAGAGATTTTGAGGGTTGGAGGTGGCAGACCAGTATATGTGTCATCATTAGGATTTGAAAAGTGTAATAGGTGAGATACCTTAAGGCAGTGGTTCTCAACCTTTTTCCCATCGTGACACACCGGACAGGCCACGCTCACATGTGTGACACACTGCTCATTACAATTCACGGCGAAAATAAAAAGTAAAGGTCCGGTAATTATTTTTATTGTTTAAAATGACACAAGGAAAAGATACATATTCTATCTGAACAGAAATTGCATAAATAGTAAACATCCCACACCAAAACAGCACCAATTTCCAGCACTTAAACAGTAACCACCTTACCTAAGAAAAGGCAACACTGAAATATTGCACCAGGCCTTAAGACACCAATACATCTCCTATTAGGAAAACGGACCAAGTCAGGCTGCTATAGAGCCCTACACAGAAACTACATGCCAGCAGAAAACCTCACCTAAATCACATGTGCTGACCCTCACCTAACAAAGAATAAAGAGACCAAAACGCATAACTAGAAGCTAGAGATGTGAATCGTGTGATCGATCGTCTTAACGATCGATTTCGGCTGGGAGGGGGAGGGAATCGGATCGTCGCCGTTTGGGTTTTTAAATATCGTGAAAATCGTGTAAATCGAAAACCGGCACACTAAAACATCCCTAAAACCCACCCCGACCCTTTAAAATAAATCCCCCACCCTCCCGAACCCCCCCCAAAATGCCTTAAATTACCTGGGGTCCAGTGGGGGGGAGGGCGGGAAAACCGGCACACTAAAACAACCCTAAAACCCACCCCGACCCTTTAAAATAAATCCCCCACCCTCCCGAACCCCCCCAAAATGCCTTAAATTACCTGGGGTCCAGAGGAAGGGTCCCGGTGTGATCTTTTACTCTCGGACCTCCGGTGCTTGTAGAAATGGCGGCGGCGCTACCTTTGCCTTGTCATATGACAGGTCAAAGGTAGCGCCGGCGCCATTTTGTTTTTGTCCCCCGAGGTCAGGAGCGTGGGAGATCGCTCCTGGACCCCCGCTGGACCCCCAGGGACTTTTGGCCAGCTTGGGGGGGCCTCCTGACCCCCACAAGACTTGCCAAAAGTCCAGCGGGGGTCCGGGAACGACTTCCTGGATGTGAATCGTTTTTCCGTACGGAAAAACGATTCGCGGCAGGATATCGCTCCCGGACCCCCGCTGGACCCCCAGGGACTTTTGGCCAGCTTGGGGGGGCCTCCTGACCCCCACAAGACTTGCCAAAAGTCCAGCGGGGGTCCGGAACGACGTCCTGCAGTCGAATCGTGTTGTCTACGGCCGGCGCCATTTTGCGCCGCCATTTTGCGCAAAATGGCGCTGGCCGTAGACAACACGATTCGACTGCAGGAGGTCGTTCCGGACCCCCGCTGGATGTTTGGCAAGTCTTGTGGGGGTCAGGAGGCCCCCCCAAGCTGGCCAAAAGTCCCTGGGGGTCCAGCGGGGGTCCGGGAGCGATCTCCTACGCTCCTGACCTCGGGGGACAAAAACAAAATGGTGCCGGCGCTACCTTTGACCTGTCATATGACAAGGCAAAGGTAGCGCCGGCGCCATTTCTACAAGCACCGGAGGTCCGAGAGTAAAAGATCACACCGGGACCCTTCCTTTGGACCCCAGGTAATTTAAGGCATTTTGGGGGGGTTCGGGAGGGTGGGGGATTTATTTTAAAGGGTCGGGGTGGGTTTTAGGGTTGTTTTAGTGTGCCGGTTTTCCCGCCTTCCCCCTTCCCCCGATTTACGATTTTTTGACGATAAATCGGGGGAATTGTTATTGTATCGCGGCTCTAACGATTTTTGACGATTTAAAATATATCGAACGATATTTTAAATCGTCAAAAAACGATTCACATCCCTACTAGAAGCATGCAGAAAAAACTGAATTGGAAACTGCAACAAGCCAGAGTCTCTGTATGCAGTCTAATAAAGGAAAAAAGAAACATCACCCATCTTTATAAAACAAATCAAGAAATATAAAATCAGTAGCAGTAAAACCATACTAACAAAAAGAACAGATTATTTCGAAACAGCTGATGAGTGGAATATCCAATAATTAAAAACTCATATAAAAAATTTCTAAATACCAATAAAATATTTCAAAATAGTAGACACAAAGACCCAGTGACGACAAATAAGGATACAAAAATGTTTTTGCTCTGCATACCTGGGAACGTTTGATATCCAGGTGTCCTGAGATTGTTTTGAATTAGCAGGAGGAGGGGTGGTTTGCTTGGAACTTTCTCCTCTCTCTCAGTCACATACCAGCGCTCTCTCTCACACTGACTCTCAATTACACACCTATACACACATGCTCTCAGTCACTCACATATACACATGCTTTTTCTCTCACTTATATAGGCTCTTAATTAGACATTTACACACATGATGTCTATCTTTTCACGCTTACACACACAGGCTTTCAATCACACACATACATGCTGTCTTTTTCTCTCACACACAGACTCTCATTCACATGCTTACAAACATGCTCTCTCTCTCTCATTTACACACAGGCTCTCAATCACATACTCACGTGCTCCCTCACCTAAACCAGCTCTCAGTCTCACACAGACACACATGCTCTCTCTCTTACTTATACACACAGGATCTTAATCATACATAGACATGATCTTTCTCACACACAAAGGATCTCAATCATACACACATACTCTTTCACCCAAACAGGTTTGCAATCTCAAACGTACACACACAGGCTTTCAATCACACACATACATGCTGTCTTTTTCTCTCACACACAGACTCTCATTCACATGCTTACAAACATGCTCTCTCTCATTTACACACAGGCTCTCAATCACATACTCACGTGCTCCCTCACCTAAACCAGCTCTCAATCTCACACAGACACACATGCTCTCTCTCTTACTTATACACACAGGCTCTTAATCATACATACACATGATCTCTCACACACACAAAGGATCTCAATCATACACACATACTCTTTCACCCAAACAGGTTTGCAATCTCAAACTTACACACACAGACTTTCAATCACACACATACATGCTGTCTTTTTCTCTCACACACAAGACTCTCATTCACATGCTTACAAACATGCTCGCTCTCTCTCATTTACACACAGGCTCTCGATCACATACTCATGTGCTCCCTCACCTAAACCAGCTCTCAATCACACACAGACACATATGCTCTCTCCCTTACTTATACACACAGGCTCTTAATCATACATACTCATGATCTCTCTCACACACAAAGGATCTCAATCATACACACATACTCTTTCACACAAACAGGTTTTCAATCACAAACTTACACATATAGGTTCCCAATTGTAAACTTACATTCATGCTCTCTCTCTCTCACAGGCAGGCTCTCAGTCACAGACATACTCTCTTTCACATATACAGGCTCTCAATCACACACATGCTTGCTTGCTCATTCATTCACTCTCTCTCCCTCCCCCATCGGAACTAGCGGCGGCAGCAACCTGCTCCTAACCCTAACCTCCTTTATTTTCATTTTCAGCCCTCGCAGAGGAGGAGTCCTATCAGCCGCGGGGGTTGACGTTCTTCTTCCTTTTTCTCTGAGCCGCGCTGCTCATTCCTCCGGCCGTGCCTCTCTTCTGTTCTTTGGGCCAACGCTGACCACACTAGCATGGTCTCTTCTTCACGCACGCACCCGCTGCTCACCACTTCCGGGCCGCGGGTGGGGGGGGGGGGGGCGGGAAGAGGAGACCATGCCGGTGCCGCTGACTCCAGCTGTCCTGCCGCGTTCCGCTCGGGCTGACAGCATTTTAAACCCGGGCGGAGGAGGACCGGGGAGCAGCTGGGTCAGTGAGGGACCGGGAAGTGTGGCGACACACCTGCGTGTTCTTGGCGACACACTGGTGTGTCGCGACACACCGGTTGAGAACCACTGCCTTAAGGTATTGCTAGACTCAGACTTTTTCTTAGAAAAGCATATTGAATGTGCAATTTGAGCTTCTTTTGTTAAACTGAAAGTTGTTAGAAAACTCCACCCTTTCTTGGATTGTCAACTTTTTAGAATTGTGTTACAACCATTAGTGATATCCCCCAATCTGAACTAGTGCAATGGCCTGCATGTGGGCCTTTCCCAAAGGTTCCAGGTGATCCACTGCTAACACTGCTAACACTTCAATGGCTACTCAAAACATATAGAAGCATCTCCCTTTCTATACCATCTCCACTACCTGTTCACTTATGGACACTGTTTAAGATTCTATGTCTTGTTTTTTGGTCATTGGAAGGTTTGGGTCTAAGTCAGGGATGGCCAGCTCCAGTCCTCAGAAGCCACAAACAGGCCAGATTTTCAAGATATCCACAATAAATATGCATGAGAGAGATTTGCATGCATTGCCTCCACTGTATACAAATCTCTCGAAGGCTGGTGTTATGCCCGTCGGTCGCAGATGGCTGCGACCGCGTGTACTTACTTCCTGTATTGCTCATGGCTCGGGCCAGTTTTCACCGCTGCATTCCCCTGGACTTCTTATGGTGGCCTGGACGCCGCCACCATCTTCCTCGACTTTGGGCCTTCCTAGACACATGCGCGCGCCACCTGGCCCTCCTTTGAATCCTCCTCGGCAGGAACCTCGGGGGTGTCTCCGGTTCATGACATCATCAGACCTGTGTATTTAACCTCCACCTTCGCCCTCAGCTAGCCGACTTGGCAACAAGTTCCGTTCGTCTTTGACTACTGCCTACGTGTTCCTGAGACTACGTTTTGTGCCTTGGATTTGGACCCTGGCTGGTACCCGCTCCTCTGGGGCCAGTGCCCGCACTGTGGACTCGCTCTCCTTGCCTACCCCGCTCTTCGGGCTGGCTCTGCGTCTCCTGGGTTCTAACCTGCAAGGCCTCCCGTTCCTCGGGACTACCTCTGGGACACCTCAGCTATCTGTGAGTTCTACAGAGGGACCTCCCTGCTCCTTGGGGTTGTGCCCACAGCCTGAACAAGACTGTCCGCGCCTCCTGCTCCTTGGGACCATGCTTATGTATTACAGTGACTGCCAGAGCTTTCCCGCTCCTCGGGGTTGCGCCTACATACAATATTGAGACTGCTAACACTTCCTGGTCCTCGGGACGGTGCTACATCATCACTAGAGGCTCAGCTTGGGCTTCCCTGTCCTGTGGGCTGGCCTATGGCATTACATCATCATCCTACGCTGTGCAGCTACTCCCTTCGGGGTTGCCCTCCAGAGTACCTCCTAATTGGCCAAGCCTCACACACCCCCATTCTGCAGTCTGTCTGGCATTCCTTCCCTTGGGGTCCCTGCCCAGGTATAGCCTCCAGTCTACTCTCCATGGGGGTCCTCTCCTGGTGCCGCAGGACCTCTCCATTGCCTCACCCAGAGCTCTCCGCTGTCTCTGACCTCTCCTCCCGGTGGTGCAGGCCTGTGGGGGTCCTTCCCACAGGTAGGAACAACTTGCACCTTGGGCCAAGGGCCCACATACCCATAAATCATAACAACTGGAGTTGGCCATCCTTGGACTAAGTTATCATTTCTATGTTTCTATGTTTCTATATTTGTGTGATAAACTGGAGTGGTACACTCTTTCGTGGCAGTTAGGTTCCAGTCAAAGCAGATTGCTTTGTGTCCCTACTTTTAAGGAGGTGAGAAAGATTTATTTATTTATTTAAAAACATTTCTATACCGTCTTTCACAGACAATAGTCGACCAAAATAGGCTTAGGGCCCGCTTGTATTGAGTGATTGGCCTGTTTCTATGGAATACGCCAGTAACAATTAGACAAGAGCCAGCTTTGTTGACTTTTAGGAAACAGCTTAAGACATACCTCTTCCTGTAACATGGAACATGATTGCCAACATTAAGATGCAGATATGAACAGATTAATTTGCTTAATTTTAGTTGCTGTAATATGTGTATTACTGTTATACTGATCTGGTTTGTAATGTTGTGCATCACTTTGGGCAATCTTATAAATACTGGGGAGGCAGTAGTAAATAATACTGAATGTTGTATCTGATATTCACATCCCTTCTTCTCCTCTTACTGCACTATGTGTTATATTCTTGCCCTCCTCCTCTGAATGCTGCACTATATGTGATATTCTCATCCCTTTGCTTCTCACTGAGTGCTGCGCTATACATGATCTCATCCTCCTCCTCGCACTGATTGCTGCACTATATGTGATATTCTTGTCCCTTCTCCTCACCAAATGCTACACTATATGTCCCTCCCTCTCTTGCTGAGTGTTGTGCTCTGTGTGATATCCCCTTCCTGTTCATACCCCAAATCAGTCCAGACAAGTAGGCTTTGCATTCCTACTAGTAGATGGCGGCAGAGAATAAAAACTTTTCAGGCACTGATACATAACAGAGTGACACCTGCAGTCCCTCAGTATTTCTGTCTCCAGCAGATGGTAGAGGTGCAAACCTGCAGTCAGAGAAATTGAAAAAAAAAAACAAAACAAAAGGTAAAGAGAGAGCTTATCGAAAGGGCTGCTTCCTGAGGTGTTAGGCACCTTTGTGGACCGTCAGGTTGAGCCGAGCAAGTGAGTGGGGGGGGGGTTGGTAATCCCTGTCCAGGGTCTGCCTGCAACAGACAGAGGGCTTGATAGCCAGTGGTCTAGCTCATCACCTCCTTCCATAGTCTCCTCCCCAGGGCCTTGTCCAGATCAGGGAAGTATACCTTTTTGTATGGCTTTCTTTTAAAAGGGAGCTGTGCCTTTAATTTAATTTAAAAAAAAAAAAATTGCTTGGCTGTGGGCGGTGAGAAGCTTGAGCAGGAGCTGAAAATACTGAGTGGAGTGAGATTTTCAGGCCCTCCTCAGCCCAGGGTCCAGAGCAGTTTGAGAAGGTGCATTGTGCTACACAGAAATATAGAAGTGACGGCAGAAGAAGACCGAATGACCCATCCAGTCTGCCCAGCAAGTTTTGCACTTTTTTTTTCTCATACTTATCTGTTACTCTTGGCTTTAATAACCTTTTGATTCTATTTCCCTTCCACCCCCACCATTAATGTAGAGAGCAGTGTTGGAACTGCCTCTAAGTGAAATATCTAGCTTAATTAGTTAGGGGTAGTAACGGCCGCAATAAGCAAGCTATACCCATGCTTATTTGTTTACCCAGACTAAATAATTCAGACCTGTTAGTTGTTGTCTGTATATAGATCCACTTTTCTTCATTTCCACTGCCGTTAAAGCAGAGAGTTATGCTGAATATATATTGAAAGTGACGTATCAGACTTTCTCCCCTGCCATTGAAGCAGAAAGCTATGCTGGATATTTGTGAAGTATCTGTCTTTCTCCCCTGCCGTAGAAGCAGAGAGTTATGCTGGATATGCATTGAAAGTGAAGTATCAGACTTTCTCCCCTGCTGTTGAAGCAGAGAGCTATGCTGGATATGCGTGATGTATCAGTCTTTCCCTGTACGTACCAGGATCAGTCCAGACGGTGGGTTATGTCCCCCGTCCAGCAGATGGAGTCAGAACAAACTTCGAGGGACGTCACCAGTATGAGCCAGTGCTCCCTCTGCTGGAGCTCAGTATCTTTCTGACTCCAGCAGATGAGAGTTGGGGGGATCACTGCTCCCCCACACTGACAGGGTTTCAGGTTTTCTACTTTCTTCTTTCTTTTCCTGTCAGGTTTTTTGAATTGTCTTTGAATCAAGTTAAAGTTTTATAAAAATAAAAAATAAAAAAAGTGTGCCCTAGCTTTGGAGGCGTGTCTTTCTCTCTGCCTTCTCTGCTTCTGCTTACTTCCCTCGCATATGGTAAGTTTTGGGGTTTTCTCTGTTATTTTGTTTCTTTTCAGGTTTTTTCTTCGTTCCCGCAGCGTTTTGGGGCTCCGTGGCTGCCGGTGGGTCCGGTACCGCCACGTGTTGGCACTCGATCCCGCGGGTCAGAGGCCTTGTTTCGCGGTCTTTTTGGCCTGACAGGGTGTTTTCTTCGGCGCTGCAGGGATTTAGCTGAGCGGGTTGCGTAGGCCCTCCGGCCCCCCCGCGGCACCTCATAGTGCCTTCAGGCCCCCCCCCCCCCCCCCCGAGGCTTTTCTTTGCCTTACCCCGGCGTTTTTTTTGTCATGCCGCGGCCGTCCCGATGCGCGGCCTGCAGCGAGCCAGGGTCCCGGATTTCGCGGGAGGGGATTTGCGCGAGGTGTCTCCCAGGTGGGGAAGGCACCTCGCAGCCGCTCGAGTCTTTTTCTTTCCTCCCCTCCCCCCGGCAAGGGCGGCGCGGGCCGGCCACTTCGCCGCCATTGGCGGGAACGGCGGCCATGTTGTTGTCACAGCACGTTGCTGCAGCTGAGGCGGTTATAGAGCGGAGGGATTTTCGGGAGGTCTCACCCCCGAATTTATCCCCGGAGGGGGGCTTGCCCGTTCCTGAGCCTTCAGAGGCCCTCCCCTCGGGCCCCCCTTCCAGCTTGCCGCGTTTTTCACCGGAATTTATTCTACTCATGCACAGCGCGTATTTGCAGGGGCTGGGGGTCCCCGGGGGCCCCTCCCCCCCAGACCCTCCGCCAGCCAAGACTCCTCGGGTCTCTTTGGCCCCCCTGGTACGCCCCCCGACCTGGTGGGTTCGGTGTCAGGGGCCCCGAGTCCGCTTCCTCGTCCCTGAGTTGCCCCGGGAGCCTCGGGAGCGATTTCACCATTGGGGAGGGCTTCCCCAGATCCTCTGGACCCTACGCTGTCGGAGTTACCTCCCGAAGGGGACGACCCGCTGGCGCTTCGTATTTTCCAGAGGGATGAACTGAATGACCTGATACAACAGATCCTCCTGGAACTGGACCTGGATCCTCCTCCGGATCCACCGCTCCCGGTGGCGCCCGCAGTCACCACATCAGCCAGGAAAGGGGATCCGGTACTCGCCGCTCTTCGTCCTAGGCCTCGGGCTTTTCCCATCCATGAGTCTTTCCTGCAGCTCCTCACCAGGGAGTGGGATGCTCCTGAAGCCTCGTTAAAGGTTACTCGGGCCATGGAAAAGTTGTACCCGCTGCCGGAAGATTTCTTGGATCTTATTAAGGTTCCCAAGGTGGATTCGGCCGTTTCGGCGGTCACCAAGAGGACGACGATTCCAGTCACGGGTGGTACGGCGCTCCGTGACACCCAGGACCGCAAGTTGGAAGTCTTCCTGAAGAGGGTGTTTGAAGTTTCTGCCTTGAGCATGCGGGCGGTGATGTGTACCTCGCTGGCCCAGCGGGCCAGTCTCCGGTGGGTTCAGCAACTGCTCACTTCGCAATCGTTACCCCCGGATGAAGCCGCACAGGCTGACCACTTGGAGGCCGCCATAGCTTATGGGGCCGATGCCCTCTATGACCTTTTCCGGGTTCAGGCGCGGTCCATGGTTTCGGTGGTGGCGGCCAGGCGGCTCCTTTGGCTCCGCAACTGGGTGGCGGATGCTTCCTCTAAGTCGAGCTTGGGCTCTTTGCCTTTCCGAGGCAAGTTCCTTTTTGGGGATGACTTGGACCAGCTCATCAAATCGCTAGGGAAGAATGCGGTTCACCGGCTCCCTGAAGACAGACATCGTCCCTCCAGGGCGTTTGCGGCTACCCGGACCAGAGCCAGAGCGCAGAGGTGCTATAGATCTTACAGGCAGCCGGGGGCCCGCGCTGGCTTCTCCAGACCCCAGTCTTGGTCCCAGTCCTTTCGGGGGCGGCGACCCGCGCGTGACGGCTCTGGACAGGGTAACCCCCCGCCAAAGTCGTCCCAATGATGCCAGATGCGCCCACTCCTCCACTCCCAGGATAGGGGGGCGACTAGTGGACTTCTACGAGGAGTCGGTGCGGATATCCGCAGACCAGTGGGTCCTGGACACTATAAGAGATGGCTACGCATTGGAGTTTGTCCGGCCTCCCAGGGACCGGTTCCTCTTCTCCCCCTGTGGTTCAGATCTCAAGAGAGCGGCAGTGCAGCAGACTCTGGACCGGCTGCAGAGCATAGGAGCCATTTCCACCGTCCCCTGCGGCGAGGTGGGCTTGGGACATTATTCCATCTACTTCGTCGTACCAAAAAAGGACGGTTCCTCCCGACCCATCCTCGATCTGAAGGAAGTCAACAAGTCTCTGCGAGTCAGCCGGTTCCGCATGGAGACACTACGATCAGTGATTGCGGTGGTTCACTGGGGGGAATTCCTGGCCTCCTTGGATTTGACGGAGGCCTACTTGCACATTCCCATCCTGCCGGCGCATCGTCATTTTCTCTGCTTCAAGGTTCTGGGTCAACACTTCCAATTCACGGCCCTTCCGTTCGGCTTGGCGACAGCACCTCGCACCTTCACCAAGATCATGGTTGTCGTGGCAGCGGCATCCCTATCTGGACGATTGGCTGATTCGAGCGAAGTCCTTCGCCCACGGACAGGAATCGGTAGCCAGGGTGGTCCAGGTTCTGCAATCCCTGGGATGGGTCATGAACTTCTCCAAAAGTTCTCTGGTTCCTTCTCAGCGCCTGGACTTCCTGGGTGCCAGCTTCGACACGCTGCAGGGCAAGGTGTTCTTGCGCCCGGACAAGGCTCAATCGTTGCGGGAGCATGTCTGTCGTTTTTCAGCTTTGCTGGAACCCACCTCCTGGAATTATCTACAGTTACTGGGAGTGATGGCGTCCACCATCGATATGGTGCCCTGGGCCTTTGTGCATCTGCGCCCTCTGCAGGCGTCTCTTCTCTCCAGGTGGAAACCAGTGTCTCAGGATTATCAGGTGATCCTTCCTCTCCTCCCAGTCGCCAGGGACAGTCTGGACTGGTGGCTGGTTCCGGAAAATCTGGCTCAGGGAGTCTCCCTCGAGGTTCCCAATTGGGTGGTAGTCACCACCGATGCCAGCCTCGTGGGCTGGGGCGCCGTCTGCGACCGAAGCGCAACGCAGGGGACGTGGTCCCCAACGGAGGCGACGTGGCCGATCAACCATCTGGAAACCAGGGCGGTGCGTCTGGCGCTACAACGGTTCCTCCCCCTGGTACAGAACAGAGAAGTACGGATCCTCTCCGACAACGCCACCACGGTGGCCTATATCAATCGACAAGGGGGCACAAGAAGCAAACATGTCTCCCCCGAGTCGACCCTCCTAATGGAATGGGCGGAAAGGCATCTCGTCAGGATCACAGCTTCTCACATCGCCGGGGTGGACAATGTCCAGGCGGACTTCCTCAGTCGTCAACAACTGGATCCCGGCGAATGGGCGCTCTCCGACGAGGCGATGCGGTTATTGATTCAACGGTGGGGCGCACCACACTTCGATCTGATGGCTACGGCCGCCAACGCCAAGGCACCACGTTTCTTCAGTCGCCGGAGGGAACACGGCGCGGAGGGGGTGGATGCCCTAGCCCTCCCATGGCCGGCTCATCGGCTGCTCTACGTCTTTCCTCCGTGGCCCTTGGTGGGCAAGACGCTCCGCAGGATAGAAAATCATCAAGGTCCTGTGATCCTCGTCGCTCCGGAGTGGCCGCGCAGGCCTTGGTTTGCGGACCTCCTCCAGTTGGCGGTGGACGGCCCGCTTCGTCTAGGTCATCTTCCTCATCTGCTGCACCAGGATCCGGTATATTTCGACCAGGCCGAACTCTTTTGTCTTGCGGCATGGCTTTTGAACGGCGCCGCCTTCGACGCAGGGGCTACCCTTATGCTGCGGGCCCGGAAATCTTCTACTTCTGTTGCTTACGTACGAGTTTGGAGAACTTTCGACATCTGGTGCTCTTCCAGGGGGATCCGACCCACGGAGGCGTCGGTTCCGTCGATTCTACAGTTTCTTCAAGATGGTCTGGATAAGGGACTCGCCTACAATTCTCTACGAGTCCAGGTAGCGGCCCTGAATTCTTTCGCACGAGCGAATGGCTCTCTTCTCCTACAACCGGACGTTGCCCGCTTCCTCAAGGGGGTCAAGCACATACATCCTCCAGTGCGGGATCCTTGTCCCTCCTGGAGTCTCAACCTTGTGCTTCGGGTTTTGTCAGGGGCGCCTTTCGAGCCGATACGTGGAGCGACCCTCAAGGATCTGACTCTCAAGGCGGTCTTCCTTGCTGCCATATGCTCAGCGCGTCGTATCTCGGAGCTACAAGCGTTGTCCTGCAGGGAGCCTTATCTCAGATTCACGGATTTCAGAGTCTCCCTGCGCACCGTACCTTCCTTTCTCCCGAAGGTAGTCTCGTCTTTTCACTTGAATCAGACGGTGGAACTTCCGTCCTTTGGACCCAGCGAGCCCCGGTCTCTTCGTCTTTTGGATGTCAAATGCACATTGCGTCACTATCTGGAGGTGACCGATGACTTCCGGCTCTCCGATCATCTCTTCGTTCTCTGGTCGGGTCCGAAGAAGGGGTGCCAGGCCTCGAAGACAACAATTGCAAGATGGCTAAAAGAAGCTATCTCAGCATCCTACATTGGAGCAGGACGAACTCCTCCTAGCGGGGTTATCGCTCACTCGACCCGCTCACAAGCTGCGTCATGGGCGGAAACTCGCTCCGTCTCCTCACAGGAGATCTGCCGGGCAGCGACGTGGAAGTCTCTGCATACTTTTTCACGACATTATCGACTACACCTGGCGTCGTCATCCATGGGACATTTTGGCGGCCAGGTTCTCCGAGCAGGGCTTTCAGGGGCCCACCCGGTTTAGGG
Organism: Rhinatrema bivittatum; assembly: GCF_901001135.1. Lineage (NCBI taxonomy): Eukaryota > Metazoa > Chordata > Amphibia > Gymnophiona > Rhinatrematidae > Rhinatrema > Rhinatrema bivittatum. The sequence goes on along the minus strand of NC_042621.1, from coordinate 31,824,194 downwards.
AAGCTTTGGTACATCCCACCGTCTGGACTGATCCTGGTACGTACAGGGAAAAGAAAATTATTCCTTACCTGCTAATTTTCGTTCCTGTAGTACCATGGATCAGTCCAGACGCCCACCACTTTGGGATCTTTTGCTTCTGCTCGGGTCTGATTACTGTCGATATCTTCAGTTTTGTTCCTTATCTCTGTTTCACAGCTCCCTACAAGTTGGGTGCCTTACCACTCGTTGGCGGTTTATTATTATCTTTGGTTAGTTCCTGTTTTTTTCAGGTATGTTTAAGTAACTTGATTCAAACCCTTTTGGGTCTTTTGGGCTTTGCTATACATGGTACTGAGCTCCAGCAGAGGGAGCACTGGCTCATACTGATGACGTCCCTCGAAGTTTGTTCTGACTCCATCTGCTGGACGGGGGACATAACCCACCGTCTGGACTGATCCATGGTACTACAGGAACGAAAATTAGCAGGTAAGGAATAATTTTCTTTTCTCCCCTGCCGTTGAAGCAGAGAGGTATGCTGGATATGCATTGAAAATGAAGTATCAGGCTTATTTGGTTTGGGGTAGTAACTGCCGTAGAAAGCAAGCTACTCCCCGCTTTTTTGTGAATGCAAATATTTTTCCACGTTTCCTCTTGCCGTTGAAGCTTAGAGCAATGTTGGAGTCGCGTTAACCGTGCGTATGTTTATTGAATAAGGGTATTATCTCCAGGTAGTAGCCACCATTCCTGCGAGCCACTCACTCTTCATTCATATCCTCTAGACTTTATGGATCCACATTGTTTATCCCACGCCCCTTTGAAGTCCTTCACAGATCTGGTCTTCACCACTTCCTCCGGAAGGACATTCCAGGCATCCACCACCCTCTCCGTGAAGAAATACTTCCTGCCATTGGTTCTGAGTCTTCCTCCCTGGAGCTTCAAATCGTGACCCCTGGTTCTGCTGATTTTTTTCCGACGGAAAAGGTTTGTCGTCTTTGGGTCATTAAAACCTTTCAAGTATCTGAAAGTCTGTATAATGTCACCTCTGCACCTTCTTTCCTCCAGGGTGTACATATTTAGATTCTTCAATCTCTCCTCATAAGTCATTCGATGAAGACCATTCACCTTTTTGGTCGCCCTTCTCTGGTGGCAGGACTCCCGTGAGCACGCGTCTCTGCGGGCCTCATTAACTGTGCAGCGTTGCAGTTGGGCCACATGCGCTGAAAAGATGGCGCCGGCTTCTTTCCGCGGGGGATCCTGTAAGGTGTGCGTCTTGCGGCACGCTCACTTTAATTCAGCTGCAGTCTGTTCTGACTGTGCCTCCGGGGAGGGAACCTCCTCCAAGGCAGACAGCAGGAGAAAAGCTTCCAGGTTGGCAGGGCCTGCTGCAGAAGTCCCTGGGGGAATTGGAGAGGCAGCTAATGTGGCTAAGGTGCGCAATAGGAAACAGGTGGCTTCTGGGGCACCCAGGGATTCCCCCTTCCCCTCTGTCTCCCATGGTGCAAACAGCAGAGCATCAGGAGCAGGGGGAGAGTTGGATGGCAACATTCAAGCCGAGGATTCTGCTGAGACGGAAGTTAGTATAGCTGTGTTTTAAAAAGGATTGGATAAGTTCTTGGAGGAGAAGTCCATTACCTGCTATTAATTAAGTTGACTTAGAAAATAGCCACTGCTATTACTAGCAACAGTAACATGGAATAGACTTAGTTTTTGGGTACTTGCCAGGTTCTTATGGCCTGGATTGGCCACTGTTGGAAACAGGATGCTGGGCTTGATGGACCCTTGGTCTGACCCAGTATGGCATGTTCTTATGTTCTTATGAGATTATGTTCTGCTCCTTCACAAAGTCTATTTGGCAAGGGAGGAAGCGGACCATGGACCAGCAGCTGTGGCGCTCCCCTAAGAGAGCAAAGGTGGCCCCTCTGGGGGGCTCTGGAGGCTTGGGGTCTAGGAGTTTTCTCAGATGTATGGGTTTGGGGTTTGCTGCAGGTCAGGAGGAGAACGAATCTGATGACCTACAGGAAGATACAGCGAATGATCCGGAGGACAATGGTCCTGTGGATGGTAGACCACAGGGGAATCCACATGCCAATCTTGATGCTGATCCAGGCGTGGACAAAGATGCTCAGGATCCAGATGAAGTGCTAGTGGTGGAAGGAGATGACCCTAGGGTTATCCGATTCCTCAGGAAGGAGGAGTAACGGTCTCTTATTCCGCAGGTCCTGGAGGAGTTAGGAATTAAGGTCACCCAAGACGAGTCAGATAATGAAGGGGTGCACCCAGTTCTAGAGGCCGCCCGTGCTCCATCTTGTCTTCTGCGGCCGGAGCCGCGGCCTTCCTCGGGGCTGGGACCGCCCCCGACGCTGATTTCCTCTTCGCGGCGTTCAGGCCGCAGCCCCGGACTGGAATAGCGGCTGGAGCTGCCCCCGGGGCCTCCTGCAGCGGCTGGAGCCCTGCCTCTGCTGACGTCTTCCGCAGAGATGCTGTGCAGGCCGCTGGCCATGGTCCTGCACAGCCTCTGTTTCCTACTCCTAGGCGTGCGGTCGCGTCTCTTTGCAATATTTAAAGGGCCAGACACAGGAAGTGTCTGGGCCTCACCTTGATGACTGTTTCCTGCTCAGCCCTATAAAGGGCTGCTCCATCTGTTGTTCCTGGCCTTGCATCATCATGAGTCTTCGCTCTGGAGGCTCCTGCCTGCCAGAGCCCATGTAAGGTCTTCCAGTTTTTAAGGAGCTCCTTGTTTCGTTCAGCTGTTCCATGTCAAGTCTTTGTGCCTGAGGTCCATGTCCAGGTGTCTTCGTGATCTCCTTCGTCCTGGTGTTCCTGCCTTCCGTGATGTTCTTCCTTACGCCACGCCTCGTCTTCGCTCTCGAGCATTCTGGTACTGGTAGGCCAGGGGTCCCTCAGATGCAGTATTCCTGAGTGGACTGCCTGCCGGTGGACGGTTGTCCTGTGCTTCTGAGCCATCATGTCCCGGATGTGTCTTCCTGTGCTGTCCTGCTCCCGTCGTGGTCCGTGACCAGCCTTGGGGCTGTTTAGGGCGCGTAATGGACAGGGTGGTCCGCAACTCAGTCCCGCGGGTGGCCTGAGTAGGGCGCCCTGAGAGACAGTGCCAATGTCCATGCCTCGTGTTGCCTTTGTGAGTGTCAAGAGTCTCGTCCCTGGATGCCGTTGCATCAGCCATGTGTCTTCGTCCCTGGATGCCGTTGCATCATTCCATAGTCATGTCTTCATGTCAAGGCCTGTCTGCCCTCAACCTCAGGCCAGGCCTGCTGCTCCATGCTGCTCACAGCAGGTCTGAAAGGGCCCGGAATGGTCGGAGGACCATTCACCTTCCAACATCCTCGGATGTTGGCCATGGGAGCTTGCCGGCCTGGCGAAGGGTAGACCGTCAGCCATGCGGGGCCACCGTCAACCCTTGGCTCAGCTCAGAAGGTCTGGGTCAGGCTGAGGCCCATGGGCACACTAAACACCCCGTACATAACATTCATGAATCCTCTTTTCAGAAAGCCAGAAATCATCATAACTACAATAAAATATAATTAATCATCAGAACAGGTGCAGAGCAGAGCTAGGACAATTCACATTATAACTAGCATGAAAAACAAAATTCAAATTCTGGTGCCACCTCAGCAAAAAAATATCCCTCCACTGCTATTTTGTGAAGTAACACAAACTCCCGCAAAGAAAGACTTCTAGAACTTTTCCATATCATACAGTCACAGCACTCACTCTCAGGATTCAAATAACAGCAATCTTACGAAAAAGCAGCAATGCAAATACTACACCAGGCTCTAGAACAGTGGTTCTCAACCTTTTTTCTGTCGGGACACACCTGACAGTTGGTTCTCACATGCATGACACACTGACCCATGATCGTCACGGGGCTAGATGTAAAAGTACAGTTTGCATCCACGGGAACCCCCCTGACCCACAATAATGGATGTAAAGCAGACTTACGACATTCCCCATACAACTCACCCTACAAAAAAGATATTCTGGTTCTGATGTCATCTCAGTAACAGCAACTCAAACTCCTTCTACTTCCAGGGTCAATAGCCCTACTTATGAAAAGACAGCAGTTTACCACCAATGCATGTCCTCTTGAGAAAAAACAACAAATAAGACTGATACAAACACTTACATGCTAGTAAAATATCTCATCCCGGTAACAGACACAGAACCGACCTAACATACTCCCAGGATCTGTAGTAATGCACATAAACTAATCCACACACAGTTACACCTGTATGGAATACACTCAAACAGGAGCAACCCTATCTATGAAAAGGCAACACTACAAATATTAAATCAGGCCCTAAAAACCAATACACCTCCTATTAGGAAAACAGAACAAGCCAAGCTGCTATAAATCCCCACACAGAAATAATTGTAAAACTATACTAATAAGCAGAATAAATGTTTCAAAACAGCTATGAACAGAATAACATCCAACAATTAAAAACTCATAAAAACTATTAAAAATTCTCCAAACACCAATAAAATATTTAAAAAAAGCAGACACATCACATAATATTAAATAATTAAAATGGCAGTCAATCAAGAAAAATAAACTTAAAAAGCCACCTTTACTTACCCCCTCCAGCAGCACTCCTACTCCTCTTCCATGCAGGCCGTAGCACACACCAGAAGCAGCAGTAGTGGCTAAGCTCTATACTCATGGTCAGGGCCGGTGCAAGGGGATTAGGCACCCTAGGCGAGCCTTCTCACTTGCGCCCACCCCCCCCCCCCGTTGCCCTGCCCCCCCCCCGGTCTTGGCCCCGATTCCTACTCATTCTCGATCACGCCCACTGACTGTGTGGTTTTCTGGGTCGCGAGCAGGTTGAGCACTGCTTGCGGCCCGCCAAATCTCCACTAATCTTTGCCCTCGCTTGCGGCCCCATATGGCTCGCACCCAGTGGTGCACCAAGGGTCTCCGGCGCCCGGGGGCCAATGCATTTGTGTGCCTCTCCAGCATCCCCCCGTAATCCTTCTTGTACTAATGCTTAAGGTCACAGAAAATCTGTGATGTCTCTAGACAGAAGAATTTTTTTTGGGGGGGGGGGGAGCCAAAATGACATTTCTTCATCACACCTACCTCTATAGCATGGATCCTGCTTTAAAACTGGTTATAAAAAAAAGTGTTAATAAAAAAAGTCCAAAGGGTCTTCTGCATAATTTTAAAAAGCTGGCCAGTTTCACACTTCTAGTATACTATAAAATTATTTTGATAGCCTCATTCAACTAATTCTATATGGCTATGAAAGTGAAGTCTGGAATATATAGGAAGGGACAGAATGTCAATACAAATCCTGCACCTCCAGTTCTGTAACTCTGTGCATCCACTGAAATTCCCCCAAACAATGGAGCTTGGATGTTTCCCTTACAGCTCATCATACTAAAAGATATTTTTAAATTCTGGTGTCACCTCACAGTAACAGCAGCACAAACACCTTCCACTGCCAGACACATTGTGAACTAACACAAAACCCCGCAAAAAAGACACTCAAAATCTATACTGCAATCCCATCATAACATAACAGTAATAACACCAAGGACTCAAACAACAATAACCCTACCTGTGAATAAGCAAGGGTAAATATTACACTGGCTCCTAGAATACCAATACACCACCTACTGAGGAAACAAAACAAACCTGATTGCTATAGATCCCTGTACAGACACTACATGCTAGCAGAATCTCTCATCATGGTCACACACACAGAGCAGAGACAGACCCTCACCAAATACAGAATACAAAATAAAGGAGCACAAATTAGAAAAAACTGAAATGGAAACCCCAAGAAGCCAGACTCTGTGTATTAATAATGGAAAAACAGAACCACCATTCCTCAAACAATAAAATCAAGAAACATAAAGCATCAGTTATAATAGTAAAACCATACTAATAAAAGAATATTTTAAAACTACTGATAAATGGAATTTTTATTAATTAAAATCATATACATTTTTTACAATTTCCCAAACACCAATAAAATATTTCAAAACAGCACATATATCAAATAACACCCAATAATTAAAACTAATAAGGATTTTAAAAAGCCCCTGCTGTCCATGCATGGGAGCTCTTGATTTCCAGTCACCCTGATGTTGTTGAGGATTAGGAGGTTATCCTCTCTCTCTCACACATACTCACATGTCCATTCTCTCTCACACATACACTGTCACATACATACACATTCATGCTCTTATACCCACCATAACATCTCGCTCTCACAGACACTGACACACTCTTAGGGTGTAAGACACTCCTCAACACCCCCCCCCCCCCCACACACACACACACTCTTACTCCCCTGGATTTTCTCATACACACTCATGTTCTCACTCTCACTGGCTCCCTCACATACACACAAACACACACACCCAGGCAAGCTCCCAATCATTCTCACACAAACACACACACATAGGCAAGTTCCCAGTCATTCTCACACTGACCCCCAGGCAGGCTCCCATTCATTTTCACACCACACCCTCCCCATCCCCCAGGCATGCACACATTCATTCTCACACACACAGACCCCAAGGCAGGCACCAAGTCATTCACACACATACATGCACCACACACAGGCAGGCACCTATTCTCACACATACAAGCCCCAGGAAGACACCCATTCATTCTCATACACACATACACCCCCAGGCTGATTCTCATTCATACACATGCACACACTAAAGGCAGACCCCCTCTCTTTCTTTTGCCAGCAACCTCAGAGCCTCTCTCATTCCTCTGCTGCCACTGTCACTGCTGCCGCGTGGCTATTGGGGAGGTGCTGATTGCTGCTACTGGCACTGAAGCCCATTCTGCTGCCTCCTCTCTGCAGGCCCCGTGGGCTTCCACTTCCTCCATGCTGATCTCCTACATTGTGAGATCCACAAAGAGAAAGTGCTACTCTTGCACATTCCCAAAGATTACATGTGCCAATCAGTAAAAAGTAATTTATTTATTTTTTACTTTGCTGTCTAATCTTAGTTTTCTAATGGGTTGGTCACAGGATTTTTTTCCACCTTTCCTTTCTTATTTTTTTTGCCAATTCCTTTTATATTGTCTTTTTTTCTATTTCTTTTCTCTCCATCTGTCTTCTTCCCTCAAACACACAGTCAGGTTCTCATTCTCACACGGTCTCTCTCTCTCACACACACACACACACACACACACAGGCTCTCTCTCATACAATCATTCATACATACAGTCTCTCACTGTCACATGCTGTCTGACTCACACACCCAGGCTCTCTCTCACTCCCACATGCTGTCTTGCTCAAGCACAGGCTCTCACTGTAACATGCTCTCTCTCATACAATCATTCATACACACAGTCTCTCACTCCCACATGCTGTCTGAGTCTCACACACAGGCTCTCTCTCACTCTCATCTGCTGTCTTGCTCAAGCACAGGCTCTCACTGTCACATGCTGTCTCTCTCACACACACAGAGGCTCTCACATGGTGTCTCTGCAAACATTCAGGTCCTCACTCCCACACACAGTCTCTCAACTCACTCTCACATACAATCTCTCAAGTCATCTCAAGTCCTCAGCCTCTCTCTCACCTCTGGGCCTCCTCTTCACGGGTCGCCGCAGGATGGGCTCTGCAGCGGCCCTGGTCTTCTCGGGCCGTCCACGATGTGGGATTCACGGCGGCCCGTAAGCGCTGCTCCTCTTCTGTATGTGGCTGATGCTCCTCCTCCTTCTGGTACGCTGCTAATGCTCCTCTTCCGGCACGCGGCTGATGCTCCTCCTCCTTCCTGCCCGCGCGGCTCCGGCAACATTTTTCTTCCGGGTCCGCGGGGGCAGGATGGAGGAGGAGTATTTGCAGGCTTAGATGCGACCTTTTTCTTCGGGCCGTGGTGACGTGAGGTCCACCACGGCCCTGCCGATCTTCGGCGGCTGTATGAGCCTTCTTGTTGGCCACCAGCGGCTCGGCGCCCCCTAATGTTAGGCGCCCTAGGCGATCGCCTAGTTCGCCTAGTGCTTCCACCGGCCCTGCTCATGGTCCTCTTCCTTAGGGCCCATGTCTCTCACAAAACCATACCAGTCATGCCCCCATGACCAGTTTCTGTCTCTCACACACCAATCATTTCCCAAACATCTTTTACACACACACACCAGTCACCTTCCTGAAGTGTTTCTCTCATGCCATACACACACACAGGCTTCCCACTCCCGTGTTCTACTTATATATATGGGTTTCTCACTCTCATAATCACTTTCTCTGCCTCACACACACACACACACACACACACACACACACACACACCAGTCTCTCACTCCCATGCTTGTTCTCTCCACATGCACAGGCTTCTCATTCCCATAATCACTTTCTTTCTCTCTCTCACATACACACCCACCCCCACACACAGGCTTCCCACTCCCATGTTCTCTTTCAGATATGCAGGCTTCTCACTCCCATGCTGTGTCTCACACACACCCAGGTTTCTCATTCCCATGCTCACTCTCTTCACGTGCACAGGCTTCTCATTCCCATAATCACTTTCTTTCTCTCTCTCTCTCTCACACACACACACACACACACACACACACAAAGGCTTCCCACTCCCATGTTCTCTTTCAGATATGCAGGCTTCTCACTCCCATGCTGTGTCTCACACACACCCAGGTTTCTCACTCCCATGCTCACTCTCTTCACATGCACAGGCTTCTCATTCCCATAATCACTTTCTGTTACACACACACACACACACCAGTCTCTCATTTCCATACTCGCTCTCCATGTGCACAGGCTTCTCATTCCCTGAATCACATTCTTTCTCTCACATTCACACACACTAGTCTCTTTCTCTCACACACACACCGTCACCTTACCAACCAGTCTCTCTCATGCACGCACACACACACAGGCTTCCCACTCCCATGCTCTCTCTCACATAATCAGGCTTCTTACTCCCATGCTTTCTCACATACCCAGATTTCTCATTTCCATGCTTTTTCTCTCTCTCACACTCACATACACATTAGTCATCTCTCTGAGCAGTCACTTTCATTGTCTCTCACATATACACACACATCAGCTCTCTGACCAGTTTCTCTCAATCACACACATGTTCTCAATCACACACATGTTCTCAATCACACACATGTTCTCAAGCAAAAACCACACTTTGAAATGTCTGTATGCCAATGCCAGAAGTCTAAGAAGTAAGATGGGAGAGTTAGAGTGTTTAGCAGCAAATGATGAGATTGACATAATTGGCATCACAGAGACTTGGTGGAAGGAGGATAACCAATGGGACAGTGCTATATCAGGGTACAAATTATATCGCAATGATAGGGAGGATCAACTTGGTGGGGGTGTGGCACTTTATGTCCGGGAGGGTATAGAGTCCAACAGGATAAAGATCATACAAGAGAGTAAATGCTCAGTAGAATCTATATGGGTAGAAATCCCATGTGTGTTGGGTAAGAGTATAGTGATAGGAGTATACTACCGTCCACCTGGACAAAATGGTCAGACAGATGATGAAATGCTAAGAGAAATCAGGGAAGCAAACCAATTTGGCAGTGCAATAATAATGGGAGATTTCAATTACCCCAATATTGACTGGGTAAATGTAACATCAGGACTTGCTAGAGACATAAAGTTCCTGGATGTAATAAATGACTGCTTCATGGAGCAATTGGTTCAGGAACCTACAAGAGAGGGAGCTATTTTAGATTTAATTCTTAGTGGAACGCAAGATTTGGTGAAAGAAGTAACGGTGGTGGGGCCACTTGGCAACAGTGATCATAACATGATCAAATTTAAACTAATAACTGGAAGGGGGACAATAAGTAAATCTGCAGCACTAACACTAAATTTTAAAAAGGGAAACTTTGATAAAATGAGGAAAATAGTTAGAAAAAAACTGAAAGGTGCAGCTGTAAAGGTTAAAAGTGTTCAACAGGCTTGGACATTGTTTAAAAATACAATCCTAGAGGCGCAGTCCATATGTATTCCGCGCATTAAGAAAGGTGGAAGGAAGGCAAAACGATTACCGTCATGGTTAAAAGGTGAGGTGAAAGAGGCTATTTTAGCCAAAAAAAACATCCTTCAAAAATTGGAAGAAGGATCCATCTGAAGAAAATAGGATAAAACATAAGCATTGTCAAGGTAAGTGTAAAACATTGATAAGACAGGCGAAGAGAGAATTTGAAATGAAGATGGCCATAGAGGCAAAAACTCATAATAAAAACTTTTTTAAATATATCCAAAGCAAGAAACCTGTGAGGGAGTTCGTTGGACCATTAGATGGCAGAGGGGTTAAAGGGGCTCTTAGGGAAGATAAGGCCATTGCAGAAAGACTAAATGAATTCTTTGCCTCTGTGTTTACTAATGAGGATGTTGGGGAGATACCAGTTCCGGAGATGGTTTTCAGGGGTGATGACTCAGACGAACTGAATGAAATCACTGTGAACCTGGAAGATGTAGTAGGCCAGATTGACAAACTAAAGAGTAGCAAATCACCTGGACCGGATGGTATGCATCCTAGGGTTCTGAAGGAACTCAAAAATGAAATTTCTGATCTATTAGTTAAAATTTGTAACCTATCATTAAAATCATCCATTGTACCTGAAGACTGGAGGGTGGCCAATATAACCCCAATATTTAAAAAAGGCTCCAGGGGCGATCTGGGTAATTATAGACCAGTGAGCCTGACTTCAGTGCCGGGAAAAATAGTGGAAACTATTCTCAAGATCAAAATTGTAGAGCATATAGAAAGACATGATTTAATGGGACACAGTCAACATGGATTTACCCAAGGGAAGTCTTGCCTAACAAATCTGCTTCATTTTTTTGAAGGGGTTAATAAACATGTGGATAAAGGTGAACCGGTAGATGTAGTGTATTTGGATTTTCAGAAGGCGTTTGACAAAGTCCCTCATGAGAGGCTTCTACGAAAACTAAAAAGTCATGGGATAGGAGGCGATGTCCTTTTGTGGATTACAAACTGGTTAAAAGACAGGAAACAGAGAGTAGGATTAAATGGTCAATATTCTCAGTGGAAAAGGGTAAACAGTGGAGTACCTCAGGGATCTGTATTGGGACCGGTGCTTTTCAATATATATATAAATGATCTGGAAAGGAATACGACGAGTGAGGTTATCAAATTTGCGGATGATACAAAATTATTCAGAGTAGTTAAATCACAGGCAGACTGTGATACATTACAGGAGGACCTTGCAAGACTGGAAGATTGGGCATCCAAATGGCAGATGAAATTTAATGTGGACAAGTGCAAGGTGATGCACATAGGGAAAAATAACCCTTGCTGTAGTTACACGATGTTAGGTTCCATGTTAGGAGCTACCACCCAGGAAAAAGATCTAGGCATCATAGTGGATAATACTTTAAAATCGTCGGCTCAGTGTGCTGCAGCAGTCAAAAAAGCAAATAGAATGTTAGGAATTATTAGGAAGGGAATGGTTAATAGAACGGAAAATGTCATAATGCCTCTGTATCGCTCCATGGTGAGACCGCACCTTGAATACTGTGTGCAATTCTGGTCGCCGCATCTCAAAAAAGATATAGTTGCGATGGAGAAGGTACAGAGAAGGGCAACCAAAATGATAAAGGGGGTGGAACAGCTCCCCTATGAGGAAAGGCTGAAGAGGTTAGGGCTGTTCAGCTTGGAGAAGAGACGGCTGAGGGGGGATATGATAGAGGTCTTTAAGATCATGAGAGGTCTTGAACGAGTAGATGTGACTCGGTTAGTTACACTTTCGAATAATAGAAGGACTAGGGGGCATTCCATGAAGTTAGCAAGTAACACATTTAAGACTAATCGGAGAAAATTCTTTTTCACTCAACGCACAATAAAGCTCTGGAATTTGTTGCCAGAGAAGGTAGTTAGTGCAGTTAGTGTAGCTGGGTTCAAAAAAGGTTTGGATAAGTTCTTGGAGGAGAAGTCCATTAATGGCTATTAATCAATTATACTTAGGGAATAGCCACTGCTATTAATTGCATCAGTAGCATGGGTTCTTCTTAGTGTTTGGGTAATTGCCAGGTTCTTGTGGCCTGGTTTTTGGCCTCTGTTGGAAACAGGATGCTGGGCTTGATGGACCCTTGGTCTGTCCCAGCATGGCAATTTCTTATGTTCTTATGTTCTTAAATACATTCTCTCACTTACACACAGTCTCTCAATCACACACACATTCTCCTCTCACTTACACACAGGCAGGCTGGCTGCTTCTCTCTCTTTCTCTCACTCACTTCCTCCCCCCCCCCCCCCCCCCCGAGCACAAATGGTTTCTGCAGCAGCCTCCTCCTCCAGCCCCCGCAGACCAAGAAAGAAGAATCCCATCAGCCGCGGGAGGCTCATGCTGCTGTCTCCTTTCCTGATTACCGTCTGCTTTGATTGCTCGGGGGCCGATGCTGCTGCTGCCGCTGCTACTTTTCCACGCGGCAGGCCTTTCTCCTTCCCGCACACCGCGTATCACTTCCTGTTCCAGGTCACGGGGGGGCAGGCGTGGGAAGAAAAAAAGGCCAGCCGCGGGTGCCACAGCTTCTTCTAGCGCCGCTGCCGTTCCCGCTGGGGTTGAACGTGCTGATAGCCCGGCGGCAACGGCAGCAGGGAAGGAAGAGCAGCGGGAGAGACCGGGAGCACGCGACACACCTGCCGGTGCTTGGCGACACACTGGTCTAGAACATTAATACAACACCTACTGGAATAACAGAACAAGCTGGATTACTACAGAGAAACTACACGCTAGCAGAATTACCGCATTTCAGTCACAAACACCCAAAACAGAGACCGACTCTTACCTAATATAGAAATAAGAGTCTACAAATTAGAAACAGAAACATGCAGATAAAACCAAAATAGAAAGCCTGAGAAACTAAAGTCTCTGAATTGAGGAATACTGAAGAAAGAGCAAAATACAAAAATATAAGAAATGCACATTCCCAAAGATGGCATATTTAAATTGCTAACATCTCAAAAAAAACAATATATATATATATATATATATATATATATATATTTATTTATTTATTTGTTTGTTTGTTTGTTTATTTATTTATTTTTTACCTTTGTTGTCTGAACTTTGTATTTTTCTAATCAGTTGGTCCTGGTTTCTCTTTCCTATTTTTTCCCTTGTCGCTCATTTCCTAATTTCTTTTCAGTGTCTCTCTTCTACTACTGCCTTCTTCCCTTCCACACAAATAGATACACACACATGCTTTCTCTCAGACTCAAGCTCTCACTCTCATATGTTCTCCCCACACACACACAAGCTCTCACTTTCTTACCCCTCCACAGGCACACAAGACGCATATCCAGGCACCCATTCCCACCCACACATACACACATTCAAGCACCCATTCTCACCCACACATTCAAGCTCCCATTCTCACCCACATACATACCCAGGTTCCTATTCTTATCCACAAATACACTATCAAGCCCACGCACAGTACCCCCCCCCCCCAAAGCAGGAAGATCAGTTGGTCTCTCCTGCTGCTGCCGGCCTTCTGCTATCTTCGGGCTGCTTGGCCCACCGATCTTCCTGCTTGGGGGGGAGAGAGCGGAAGCTGTGCACGGCGCTTCCGCTCCCCCCCCCCCCCCCAAGTAGGAAGATCGATGAGCCATACGGCAGCAGGAGAAGCCATGGGCCACTGGCGGAGCCTATACAGCCACCGACCCGCAGCTTCTTCTGCTGCTGCCGGCCCGCCGCTTCCCCATGTGTGCTGCTCCGTTACCGTGCAAATGCACGGAATGGCACACCTGGTCGCACTAGGCCTGGGTCCTCCTCTTTGCCGTTGTGGGGATGGGATCCCATGACTGCCTTGCAGTTCCGGTGCTTCTCTTCCAGTTCCAGTTGGGTGGACCTGGGTCCAAATTGGGTGGGCAACTGCCCACCCAGGTCCACCCATGGCTAAGCCACTGGGAAAAAGGCACAGCCTGCGGAGCGGGGGGTGCAGTATAAGTATAGTTTTGAGCAGAGGGGTATACCCAAGGGTGATAAATCTGATGTGAAGATCCGGTAGTGGCCCGCAGAGCAGGGAATGCCAGGAAGTCTCTCAGTAGTGTAAAAGTACCTCAGATGTGCAGATCCGGTAGTGGCCCGTGGAGCGGGGTACGCCGGAAAGGTGTCTCAGAAGTGGTAGTGAGATGGTAGTCTGAGGTGCAGGAACCCCGATGAGGGTCCTGTAGTGGTGGTGCGGTAATGACCTGCAGCGCAGGGTATATCGAAATGGTTCCAACTGGGATGAAGCGGTAGTGGCCCGAGGCACGGGGTACACCGAAGAGGATCCCACAATGAGGCTTGGTTAGTTGGAGTCCGAAGTAGTAAGGTACTCACAGGAGGTAGTTCCAGAAGAGGTCCCGGGGAGCGGGACGGATAGAAGTCCAAGGCAAGAAGGCCCTCCGAGGAGCAGATAGCCCGAGACGAGGAAGGGCCCCTGAGGAGCGGGTACCCAGAGCGCCTCACACCAAGTGTAGAGTCTGGAATAGGAAGTCCAAAGATGGAGCGGAATTCAGCAACGAAGGAATTCCTTGCTAACTCGACACACCGAAGGGCCAGCCAGCTTAAGTACAACAGGTCGATGACGTCATCCAGAAGGGACGCCCCCGAGGTTCCTGCCATGACGTGTACAAAGGTTTACCTAGTTGCGCGCATGCACGGGTCATCCTGAAACAAGAATGCGGTCGGCAGCGCCCACACTGTCCCGGGAACGCCAGGCTGGTCAGTGGTGGATGGTGGAGACCGCCATTCTTCTCAGAGATGACAAGGCAGCAAAGAAAGAGGTGAGCATTAGTGGTCGCAGCCATCTGCGACAAACGGGAGTAACAGTCCAATTCCAAGCTCTCCCTTTTGGGCTAGCAACAGCACCACGAGCAGTAGTGGTGGTGGCAGCTCTCAGAAGGGAGGGGAAGGCTGTCAGTCAGTTTGACAGGTCCTAGAAAGGGCTCAATTGCTGGGTTGGGAATAAACCTGACAAACAGCCATCTAGTATCCATCCAATCCTTGGAATACCTGGGTGTGTGATTCAACACCCAGATTGGCTGGGTGTTGAATCAGACAGGATTGTGAAGTTGCAGGCACAAGTACCTCATCGAGAGGCGCCGAGGGACAAGAACACTTAAAAACCTCGCTGGTGAGCCGTAGGCGCCGAGCGCCAAAGGAGCGCAACTAAGGAGCCTGCCCCTTATTGCGCACCTTTGTGCACTCCTTGGTGCAATCCCTAAACGCAGCATCTGCACCTCCTCAGAAACAACTATCCCACCCTCCCAGAAAAACTCACCAACACTCTGAGGATACCCTCGTTGCAGTAAGTACCACAAGACGTCAAATACGAACCCCCAACACCTCTATCCTCTTCCCACACCATGAATTCCTACTACAAATCACCACCATCAAACTTCAACTGCATCATGAACAAGAAACACAACATACCTCAACGCCCACGACGCCTCACAGCCATCCCCATAAACCCTAACGCCCACATGGCAACACTCTCAGTCCTAACGCTTTTTCTGATCAACGCCCAGTCCGTCTCCAAAAAAATCCCCATTCTGCATGACCTCTTAATGGACAACCGCCCAGTCATTCTCTGTATCACCGAGTCCTGGCTCAAAAGCTCAGACACAGACCTAATAAACCAACTACCTAATTCAACATACAATATCTTCTCATTGCCTAGACAAAAAAAAAAAAGGAGGCTGCCTACTCCTCCTGGCCTTAAAAAATTCAGGCTCACACATCACCCCATCAACTTACTACCTCCCCTAGAAATAGGCCTCTTTAAAGCAAAAAACCTACAAATAATTCTGTTATACACCCCACCGAAATGCCTAGAACTCAATCTATTCTCTTTCATTGAAGCCATCCCTCGCACATTAACATGGACATACCTGCAATTATCCTAGGGGACTTCAACCTACACATGGATGCAACCCCCCTGCCACCCTCATGCAAACTCCTGCTTGACACCATGACAGCAACTGGATTTAAACAAATAATCAACACTCCGACCCAGAGGTCAGGCCACACCCTTGACCTCATATTCATCAATGACAAAGTATCATGCACCAACTGCCCACCAACAGCTACTAGCATTCCCTGGCCAGATCACAAACTCATTCAGACCACACTTCAGCTGAAAACCACCCGCACAGAAACTAACACCAAAAAATACACCGAATTCCCCAAACCATGCACCAGCGAAGACCTAACAAAAGTCTTACCCAACGCCTTAAAATCTCTAGACCTCAACAATGCAACACCTGGATCACCGTCAACTCCGAAGTAGTGAAATCCAAATGCCTAATCATCACTAAAGAAATCAAAACTGATAACCCCCACAAAGCACCATGGAACAAACCAGAACTAAAAAACATCAAGCGATTCCTCAGACAAGCCGAAAAAAAATGGAGAAGATACCCATCCCCACTCCACCTGGACAAATACAGAATGATATTCTACATCTACAAAACAGACACCAACAAAGCCAAACGAGAGTACTATGCAAAGAAAATCCATGACCACCAATTCAACCCTAGAGCCCTATTCGCCTTTGTCTCCAACTTGACACAACCAAGCCACTACCCACCCATAACAGAAAACCTCCCAAAGGCATGTGAAGACCTTGCTCAGTTCTTCACTGAAAAAAATTGCAAAACTAATATCTACCCCCAGGCAAGCAAGGAAATGCTGAACCCCCTGGACACAACAGTCCCCACATGAACCAACTTCGAGCTCATCGCCTCGACCGAGGTTAAAAAAATTATACAAAGAATAAACCCAGCTGCCCATCCCAGTTAAAGCCCTCAAACTAATCCCCAAAATCATTGCCAGAGCAATAGCAGACATAATTAATACATCCCTCGAACAAGGTATCTTCCCCTAAGCCCTAAAATGCGCCGTAATCAAACCCATACTCAAAAAAACTTGATGCCTCCGACCTAGCAAGTTTTAGACCCATATCCAATCTGCCATTCATAGCGAAGATTCTAGAAAACATTGTAAACCACTAACTCTCCAAACACCTGGAAACCCATAAAATACTATACCCCACACAACACGGCTTCAGGAAGTCACTCAGCATTGAGACACTCCTTTTACCCCTCACTGACACAACAGTCAGAGGACTAGATGTTGGTCACTCCTACCTTCTGATATTACTGGACATATGTGCCGCCTTCGACACCATCAACCATGAAATCCTCTTATCCAGGCTAAAGGAGATTGACCTATGCGACACCACCATAAAATGGTTCGGCTCTTATCTTTCAAACAGAGTAAGACTCAACACCTGTGAATCAAAGCAATTCCCCCTCTCACATGGCGTCCCACAAGGATCATCACTCTCCTCCACCCTTTTCAATATATACATGCTCCCCCTCTGCAAACTCTCTCTCCGACCTAGGCCTCTCCTATTACGTCTATGCAGATGACGTCCAAATCCTACTCCCCATAAAAGGGAATATAAGGTACACCCTACTACAATGGGAGTCCTATTCATCTCAAATACAAACACTCTTAACTTGGATATCTCTCACACTCAACCACAAGAAAACCGAAATACTATACATAGCAAACAAATCCTCTACGGAAAACAGTCAAGACCCCCCAATCTTACTGCTAAACAGTCAATTCATATCCGCAGTAAAAGACCTAGGTGTCACATTAGACTCCGAACTAAACCTAAAAAAACACATCAACGCAATAATAAAAGAGGGCTACTTCAAACTACAGGTCCTCAAAAAACTCAAACGTCTCCTCTTCACCCACGACTATCGGACAGTGCTCCTCCAGGCCCTCTTATTTTCCAAGCTAGACTATTGCAACTCCCTTCTCCTAGGGCTCCCAGCATCTACCCTCAAACCTCTGCAACTACTACAAAATGCAACAGCCAGATCACTCACTAACAGCAAACGCTTCGCCCACATCACCCCCATCCTGAAAGACCTCCACTGGCTCCCCATAACCCACAGAATACAATACAAAGCCCTAACCCTCATACATAAGGCCATCAACAATGAAAAGATCGACTGGCTAAAATACACCCTCCACCCTCACGAATCACAAAGAAACCTCCGATCCACGAACACTGGACTGCTCACAATTCCTTCTATAAAACTGGCTCACCTCACCACAATAAGAGAACGTGCCATCTCAATAGCAGGCCCCTCACTATGGAATAAACTACCCACAAAACTCAGAATGGAACCTTCAACCCAGACTTTCAAGAAAACCCTGAAAACATGGCTATTCCAGAAAGCCTACCAGCCAGCGGGTCAACGACACCTCCTGATCACTATGAACCCACACGACCCCACCCCACATTCATGGCCAACACACCCCTTTCTTTCCACCCACTTGTAGCACACCCAAACCAAACCCCCAAAAAGTCACCCCTCCCTACTCCACTTCCTGGTCCCCTACCTAACTCTAGATCTGAGACCTACTCAATTGTTTAAGTTTTGCTTAAGTTGACAAATGTTTGTTAGTTGCCCCTTTGAAGAAGAATAAGACACTCCTATCCCATCAATTCATGTGTTCTTTGTATATCAATCAAAATTGCCAAGTTACCCTGTTACTAGTAGAGAATAATAAGACACCGTTGTCATAATTATTCCATGTGTTGCCAGTTCGAATGTCAGTATATAAAAACAAACAAATAAATAAATAAATAAGTAACTCGTTTATTATGCTTTACAGTGTCCAGGGTCTAGGATTATTTACAGGTGTTGGGCTCCATGGCATCCATGCTAATTTTGGTGCCATGGCCTTTTGCTCACTTGCGACCACTATATAGGGCACTTTTATCCCATTGGGATCCATTGTCTTGAGGAGTAGCATCTTCTCTTATCACTGCAGGAGGAATCCATATCCAGTCTCTCATGGTGGCTGTCTTGCCACAATTTGGAAAAGGGAGTGCACCTGAAGATTCCAGATTGGTGGTCACCACCATCCAATGCCAGCCTCAAGGGTTGAGGGGTGGTCTGTCAGGGGTGGACAGCTCAAGGATGGTGGACATCAGTGGAAGAAGTCTGGTCTGGTCTATCGCCTGGAAATGAGAGCGGTGCGCAGAGCATTGTTGTCATTCCTTCCTCGGATTCATGGGACAATGGTGAGGATCTTCTCAGACAATGCAACAATAGTAGCATACATCAATTGTCAGGGAGGGACAGTGTCATGCAATAGCCCAGGAGGCGTGGCAGCTGTTTGCCTGGGCAAAGCTGCATCTGGAATGAATAGCAGCATCTCTTGTCACAGGATTCAACAATGTGCAGGCAGACTTCCTCAGCAGGCAACAGCTGGACCCGGTAGAATGGGAGTTATCCTGAGGCCTTCGACCTCATTTGCGCCAGGTGGGGCAACCTGCTGTTGGATCTGATGGCATTGCGTGACAATGCCAAGGTGGTTTGGTTCTTCAGTCGCAGGCAAGGGTTTGGGTCCTAGGGGATGGATGCTCTGGTTCTGCCTTGGCCGAAAGGGATCCTGCTCTATGTGTTTCCACCCTGGCCTCTCATAGAGTGTGTCCTGTGTCACATAGAAGGTCACCCAGGGAGGGTGATTCTGGTGGCTCTGGAGTGGCCATGCTGCCAGTGGTTCGCAGATCTGGTGTTGTGATGCTGCTCGTGGGCACCGCGAACAGCCTCTTACCTCCGCTTCCAGGCCACCCCTGATGCCGTCTCCTTGCGGCCCGAGGACCGCCGCTTGTTATCTGCAGCGGGCAGAGCCGGTGCCGTTGTCCTGCCTTCGTGGCCCAAAGGCCGCCGCCAACGCCATGCTCTCGCAGCATGGAGCCGCCGTTTTGCTCCCTTGTCCTGTGGCAGGAAGCCGCTGATGACCTGCTTCTGTTTCACGGCCTAGCGCCACCTCCAGCCCTCGCCTTCGCGGCTGTAATGCCTCCTCTGGCCGATGGACTCAGAAACTCAGCCTCTCCAGGGTCCAGACTTGGAGAGGGCTGTCCTGGACACTTGAAAACTCAAATAGAAATCATTTACAGTTTTTCTCCACAAGTCCCCTGGGTCTGGCTGTAAGGCAGATGCTCTCCCTGCTAAGCCAGCCAGCCCAACCAGCAAAGGTTGACTTCGAAAGTGAACCTTAAGTCTCTAGCTTTGTCTTTCAGTCCTCTGTGACAGCCAGCACAAAACAAACTAATTTCAATAAGTTCTCCAAAGTCAAAGTCTGGCCCAATGGGCCTAACTGCCACCTCCCACCGTACCTCTGGGATATCAAACTTTTCCCCAGAGATACAACCACCCACTTGGCAGTTTTCTTGGTAAGGTGTCCTTAAAGCAGGTAATTCCAAACAAATAGGAATTTTTTTGTATCCACAAACTCACCTTCCTTGGGATCACTGTTGCTGTCCTTCTTTGCATTATAGAGGCAACATCCAGGGTCAACGTCTCCAGAGTAAATGGTCGCAAGGTCCTGCTCTGTCCTCCTCAGTCCCTGGCAGGAGACTGAGACTGCTCTGATACGGACTCCTTTTTATATGGTGTAGACTCGTCCAGTAGCGAGGTATTGGCTCCTGGGGCCCCACCCTCTGTTTTGCCGACCCCTGTAGCCAGGGATTGGCTTCTGGATCTCCACCCTCTATTTCCCACACCTGCATCTTTTCTTTCTCTGTGCTTACAGGGGGAAGGAACCAGTGTGCATCCTTGACTTTGTGTTGCCGGGTTTTTCTTTCCCCCTTCTGAGATTTTTGGTTCCAGGGAGTTTTTGTTCCTGGGGCTTTGTCCTACCTCCCCAGGCCGGCATATAGACCCTGTCACAGAGGCGTGGATGCTGCCGTCGCTGTACCTGGTCCTGCCCCCTCTCTCTAGGCTCGCGGCTGTGCCTCTTCTGAGTATTTGAAGGGTCCGTGGCGGGAAAGGCCCCGCGGCCCCCACCTGATGATGTCATCCAGGCATCTCCTCTTCAGCCCTATAAAAGGGCCCTTCACCGGTCCTCCAGCGCCTTCACAAGGAGCCAGCCCACTACTGGACTCATTAATTCCAGCTTCTTCAAGGCATTTTGTTCTTCGTGGGAATTCCCTTACTTCATCCTTGGTTCTTGGTCTCTCGACAGGTCCTGTGTCCTCGTCTTCAGATGTTCCGAATGTCCTCGTCCTCAGTTGTCCCGTCTCCAGA
Organism: Rhinatrema bivittatum; assembly: GCF_901001135.1. Taxonomy (NCBI): domain Eukaryota; kingdom Metazoa; phylum Chordata; class Amphibia; order Gymnophiona; family Rhinatrematidae; genus Rhinatrema; species Rhinatrema bivittatum. The sequence continues at coordinate 31,803,113 of NC_042621.1, read as the reverse complement.
TGTCCTATTTCTTCCGGCTCCTCTCTTCAGATGCCCTCGTCCTCAGATGTTCCTGGTTCCGGGTCGAGCCTTATGCCCCCTCCCGGCAGACCCCACTTCCAGATGACCAACCTGGGCGTAATCCCGCACCTAGTCCGGTGTTGACGCTGGGTCACTGAAGCCTCCACTCTGGCCGGATCCTGATATGAGTGCCGCCCAGATCTGTTAAGAGCGCGACCTCCGTCGGCCATCACGCTCTGAGGCATGGAGGCGCGGTCGTCTCTAAACAGGGTTGTGAGCCCTTTGGCCTTGGCATGATCCAGGGAGGAGCCCCAAGCCAAACCGTGGGAGGTGAGCTGGTGCGAGCATGGGTACATGGCAAGACATGGTAGACGCAAGGACTAGGATACAAGGTCTGACCCTCAACCGGACCTGCACACCCTGGACAACCAACAACGCAATGTTGATTGATGAACGGTCCTCCGACTGTTCCAAGCCCTTTCGGACCTGCCGCTGGGTATGGCAATGGGCGGCAGGCCGGAACGAGGACGAGGGCAGACGGAGTCCTTGGCACATAGAAGACTTGAGACTATGACTGATGCGAAGACATCACAAATGAGGGACTGATGCGAAGACATCACGGACGAGGGACTGATGCGATGGCATCACGGACCAGCGTCGATGTGATGACATCACAAACGAGGGACTGATGCGAGACATGACACCAAGGTTGAAGTGAAGACATGACACCAAGGTTGATGCGAAGACATCACGGACGAGGGTCTGATGCGACGGCATCACGGATCAGCGTCAATGCGACGACATCACAAACAAGGGACTGATACGAAGACATCATGGACGAAGGACTGATGCGAAGGCATCACGGACCAGCATCGATGAGACGACATCAGAGACAAGACGAGGAACTTGAGGAAGTCTTGACAAGATGAGAAGCTAGGAGGGTAGACATTGGCACTGTCTCTCAGGGCGCCCTACTCAACCCACCTTCACGGGCGGACCCAATGGGCTGGTCGCGGACCACCCTGTCCCACTGCGCGCCCTACACACCCCGAGGAGGCTGATCACAGACCACGCGGAGAGCGGGACAAGTGCAGGGAAGAATCCAGCCAAGGCAGAACTTCAACGACGGAGCCATATGTCATCCAGAGCTCCACAAAGGCTGGCAGGACAAAACGGCTCAGAAGCACAGGACACCAGTCCACTGCCGGCATCTTCTGTGACGAAGCTGCGTCACCCGGAGATCCACGGCTGACAGAACAGAAGGTTCCGGAGCAAACACGAACACCAAGGCGGGCTGAACACCAGGAAGGCTGAAACATGAGGAAGCCTAGACGAGGGACCTCTGGAACATGAAGACATGGAACATCAGGTACCGGGAACTTGGAGACATCTGAAGACATGGACAGGAGACGTCAGGAACCTGAAGACGCTGAAGAGCTGGACAAGGAACATCTGAAACATGGAAACAGCTGAAGACACGGACATCCGGACTCGGCCGACATCAGGACTGGAAACAAGAAACATGAAGACACTGTGAGACTCAATCCGAAGACAACGAGAGACTGACAAAGAATCCCTTTTATAGGGCTGGAGCAGGAAGTCATCATGAGGTGGAGCCAGCAACACTTCCTGTGGCTGGCCCTTTAAAAGCTGTGAAGAGGCGTGCGCCGGCACCTAAAGGAAGGCTTAAGCAGAAGCAGGACCACGGACAGTGGCGCTCTCCTGCACTCGCCGCGGAGACTGAGTGAACCAGCAGGCAGGCCCTGGGACAGCCTCCAGGCTGGCGAACGAGGACCCCAAAGGTGGCGTCGTGGCTCCCAGCCACATAGGCTGATCCAGGGCGGCTCCAGGCCGCAAAGAGGAGACAGGGAAGCGGAGCCTCCAGACCGCTGGTCTCGGCCACAGCAAGATGACGCTGGCGGCGGCCCATCTGCGCGGGACCCGACGAGGGCGTCGTCAGCTGCTCGGCAGGGGCGGCCCTGCCGAGCAGAGCCAGAGCTGTTGCGGCCTCCAGGCCAAAGAAGATGGTGTCGGTGGTGTCCTGCCATGGAGCAGGAGATGACCACGGCCTCCGGGCCGTGGCAAACGAAGCTGGCGGCGTCCAGCCGCATTGAGGGAGCCAGCAGGTAGGGAATCTGTCCGCGGAAGCGGGCAGATTCACAACAGGATCCCTCCGTCATCCTGAATTTTAGCCTTGCCTTCGTCTATCCACTCACCAAGAGTCTTCGTCTCATCGTCTCCTCGTCTCATCCAAGTCTTCAAGTGTTCTCTTCTCTTCAAGTATCTCCGCCTCATCCTCCTAGTTCCCTCCAGATCCTCTTTTCGGATGTTCCTGGTTCCAGGTCCAGCCCTAGCCTCCCCGGCGGACTCTGCTTCCAGATGACCAACCTGGGCATAATCCCACACCTAGTTTGGTGTCGATGCAGGGTCACTGAAGCCTCCACTCTGGCTGGATCCTGCTATGAGTGCCACCCGGATCCCCTCTTCATCCTGAGCCTCAGCCCTGCCTTCGCCTTGTCCTGGTGTCCAAGTGTCTTTGCCTCGTCCAAGTCTTCACGTGTCTACGTCTTGTCTTTGTTCCAGTGCCATCACCTGTCCTCGACCTCTGTCTGTCCTGTCATACCTGCTGTTTCCAGGCGGCAGGTCCGGGCTATCGAGTGGCCGGAGGGCTACCCCAGAGACCAGCATTGATTTGTTAGGTCTCTTCTGGTGCGTTCGGGTTTGGCAGAGGTCAGGGCCTCTGGTCTTCAGCCTGTCCACCCATGCTCGAACATGTTTCACCTGCCTTGGCACTTCTTTGGAGTTCCTCTGGAGTCGTGCCATGGTCTAAGGGCACACCAACCCCTCTGGAATCGCTCCCTAGTGCTCCCTAGCGCTCCAGCAACATCTGGTTTGTCTCGCGTAGGCGGTCCTCTGAGGTTGGCTCATCTACAAGGGTTGCTTCGACAAGGACCCATCTTTTTGGATCGGGTGAATCACTTTTGACTTGTGGCTTGGCTTTTGAGAGGCGACACTTGCGACTAAAAGGATATTCTGAGCCAGTTATTGCCACTTTGCTGCAGGCTAGGAGGCCTGCTACTTCCCTAGCATATTCCAGCGTATGGAAGGTTTTTGAGTCCTGGTGCTTGGAAGAAGATTTGGATCCATTGAGGGTGGATCTCCCTCATATCTGTTGCATCCGTCGGTCTCAGACGGCTTCGCCCGACATGCCTCACCTCTATTTCAGCCTTCTCCACCAGCCTTGGGAGAATGGCGTCCGTAGTGTTTCCTTGCCACACCCTCCAGCTTCCCCAGAGTGGCTCTGGTGCGGCGTCCCGCCATGTTAACCTGAGACCTCCTAGAGTGTGCGAGCACGCATGCCTCACATCTTGTAGCAGTGTTGGCGCGAACCTCAGGGGCGTCCCCCTTGAGTGACATCACTGCTTCCGTATTCAAAAGGTTGCCCATTTGCTGACTCTTGCCGAGTTAGCAACAGATTGGATTTGCTCCGGTCTGAAGCTGCTCTGCCGCTTCTACTCTGCTGGAAGCTACCTTCACCCTCCAGGGTTCTACTAACCGGGGTACCCGCTCCTCGGGAGCCCTTTGCTTATTTCCAGGTGCCTATCCTATATACAGGTACTCGCTCCTCGAGGGCCTGTGTGTCTATCCTGGTGCCTGCTACCAATTCTTCAACCTGCTGGAACACTATCTATCAGCTACAGAGAGTGAGTACAACTTCTCCCAGTCTGTCCATCTACAGCTCCTCGCTGCCCAACTGCATCGGGCCCTACACCACCATTGTGGAATGGGTCTCCTCTGCCAAGGATCACAGACTGTTAATACCTATCCTCTCTCTACTGCTCATTGGGAACTCTATCTACTCAGCTACAAGGGAGTGTATTATAATATCTGCCAGTCTGTCTCTACTACAGTGCCTTACTGGATATCTGCATCGGGGCCTTACACCACCATTGTGGGACGGGTCTCCTACGCCAAGGATCACAGACTGCTGCTATCTAATCTACTCTCTACTGCCACCTCTGGTGGACCACACTAGCTATATAATAAAAGACCTATTCTCTGTGTTTGTGCATCTCAGTCTAGCCCGGTGCTACAGTTCCCTACGGGGCTCCTCCCCATGGGAGAATACCATCACTGTAGTCCCTGAGAATCCACCAAACACCTCAATATCATAACAATATTGTGGCCTTTTTGCAGCAGGGGTCGTCAAAGGGGTTGGCCTATATTTCGCTATCAGTTCAGGTGGCAGCCATGGGTTGCTTTAGAGATAATTTGCAGGGGAGGTCTTTAGCTTTTCATCCAGATATCATTCACTTTCTAAAGGGAGGTCAAGATTTGCAACCTTCATTGCCGAAATTGTATCTAGAATGAAATCTTAACTTGGTCATTTGGGTGTTGCATGGTCCTCCTTTTGAGCCTCTTCGGGGGGCAACGGTGAAGGATCTTACTTTGAAGACAGTGTTTTGGGTGGCAATTTATTCAGCCAGGTAGATTTCTGAGCTTCAGGCTCTGTCATGTAGAGATTCTTTCTTGAGGATTGCAGACAATAGTATGACACTGTGTACGGTTCACTCCTTTTTAATTAAAGCAGTTTCTTCTTTCCATGTGAACCAGATGGTGGAGCTTCCCGCTTTTCCAAATTGGTCACAGGAATTGCTGCTGATGAGAGAACTTCATTTCTCACAGGACAAGCAGGATGGTAGTCCTCACACATGGGTGACATCATCATGATGGAGCCCAATCACGGAACACTTTTGTCAAAGTTTCTAGAACTTTGACTGGCACCTACTGGGCATGCCAGGCATGGCACTAACCCTGCATCCAGCAGGGGTCCCCCTTCAGTCTCTTTTTTTCCGCGCAGCAGTAGCCACGCGAGTTAAGGAGCTCTCTAGAGATTCCTGACAGGAATTTTCCTCACGGAACTTCTTTCAAAAATTAAAAAAAATTCTACCACACCCGGGGTCTCCCTATCGATTCCATAGTCCGCGGTCATAATGTAAGTCTTTACCCTCATTTGCGGTCGATTCCCATCGAGTTTTCCCTTCGGGGCCTACCGGCCAACAACCGCACTGTGGCTAAATATTTGTCGAAGCCACGGGTTTTCGTCAGTGCCCCGACTGTCCTCGGACAATGTCCATCACAGACCTGCATAGGGTTTGTGTGTTGTGTTTGGGGTCTGACCATGACACCCTAACTTTCCCAGGCCCCATTCAAACCCGGGAGAACAGGCTCTACATTCCTTGGACTGCAAGCGTGCCCTCACCTTCTATCTAGAGTGCACGTCTGCCCACAGGAAGTCCACCCAATTATTTGTCTCTTTCGATAGCATCAAATTGGGTAATCCAGTGGAAAAACAGACCCTGTTCCCCTGGTTGGCGGACTGTTTCTCTTTTTGCTACCAGCAAGCAGGCAATCTGCTACAAGACCGTGTCAAAGTACACTCTATCAGGGCCATGACAACTTCAGTGGCACACCTCCGTTCGGTGCCATTCACTGACATCTGCAAAGCTGCTACCTGGAGCTCTCTCCATACCTTCGCAGCCCATTATTGCTTAGATAAGGCTGGCAGGCAAGATTCCATCTTTGGCCAGTCGGTTCTTCGCAACTTATTTTCAGTTTAACTTCCCAACATCCTTCCAGCGACCCGTTGAGGGTTTCAGGATGCCCTCCTACCCAAATCCACCCCTGTTGTTGTGCCTGTTGCACGTCTTTGGATGCATTTGGTGCATTGCTCGGGCATCCTCAGCTCGCTATTCACCCATATGTGAGGACTACCATTCTGCTTGTCCTGTGAGAAAGCAGAGTTGCTTACCTGTAACAGGTGTTCTCACAGGACAGCAGGATGTTAGTCCTCACGAAACCTTAAACCCAACTCCGCGGAGTTGGGTTTGTTCACGATTTATTATTTTATTTTTCGCACGTACATCTTGCTATACACGAGACTGAATGGGGACCCCTGCTGGATGCAGGGTTAGTGCCATGCTGGGCATGCCCAGTAGGTGCCAGTCAAAGTTCTAGAAATTTTGACAAAAGTGTTCCGTGATTGGGCTCCATCCTGATGATGTCACCCATGTGTGAGGACTAACATCCTGCTGTCCTGTGAGAACACCTGTTACAGGTAAGCAACTCTGCTTTGTTGGATGTTCGTCAGATTCTGTTGTGTTATTTTAAGATTACAAACAGTTTTGCCGATCAGATCATCTCTTTGTACTCTTCAGTGGCGCAAAGAAAGGATGTCAGGCATCTAAAGCCATGATATCTCGCTGATTGAAGGAGACTATATTTTCTGCCTATCCTTGTAAAGGAAGTGTAGTCCCAGTAGGGTTATGAGCGCATTCCATTAGGGCGCAAGCTGTCTCCTGGGTGGAGTGTCAGTTGCTGTCGCCTCAGGAGATCTATGCAGTAACATGGTCTAGGCTTATACTTAAGAACATAAGAACATGCCATACTGGGTCAGACCAAGGGTCCATCAAGCCCAGCATCCTGTTTCTAACAGTGGCCAATCCAGGCCATAAGAACCTGGCAAGTACCCCAAAACTAAGTCTATTCCACGTTACCGTTGCTAGTAATAGCAGTGGTTATTTTCTAAGTCAACTCAATTAATAGCAGGTAATGGACTTTCATCAGACATTACCGACTGGATGTCCAGGTGAGGGAGGACATGATGTTTGGTGAAGGTGTCTTGAGAGTGGGTCTTTTGGGATCCCACCCAGTGTAGAGGAGAATGGTTACATCCCACTTGTCTGGACTGATTTGAGGTATGAACAGGAAAGGAAAATTGGTTATTACCCGATAATTTTCTTTTCTAGAATACCACAGATCAGTCTTGAGGCTCATCCCGTTAGTACTAGGGATGTGAATCGTTTTCCATATCGTCTTAACGATAGAAATCGTGTGGCAGGGCAAGAAAATCGTCTTAGGCACGATTTTTTAGTTAAAAAAATCGTTAAAAATCGTTTTTTCCGATTAGTGCGCACTAACTGGGAGTTAGTGCGCACTAACTGAAAATGATACAATTTGACACTTTTCAGGTCAGTTAAGGTCAGTTTAGGAATGAATATGTATTCCTATTGGCTGCCCTCTTATTTATTCATGTTACCAAGTTTCCTACTGACAGTATATGGGGGATGGGAAATGGAAACAGTTGGTAGCTTGACAAAACAAGTAATGTGATCAGTCAATGTGACTAGAACTTGTGCCCTAACCCTGATACCAGGGGTATTGTGATCTTCCTGCACACAGTGCCCTATCCCTATTAATACCAGGAGTGTTGTGATCTTCCTGCACACAGTGCCCTATCCCTAATACCAGGGGTGTTGTGATCTTCCTGCACACAGTGCCCTATTCCTGATACTGGGGGTGTTGTGATCTTCCTGCACACAGTGCCCTATTCCTGATACCGGGGGTGTTGTGATCTTCTTGCACACATCCCGATATCAGGGATAGGGCACTGCATGCAGGAAGATCACAACACTCCTGGTATTAATAGGGATAGGGCACTGCATGCAGGAAGATCACAACACTCCTAGTATTAATAGGGATAGGGCACTGCATGCAGGAAGATCACAACACCCCTGGTATCAGGGATAGGGCACTGTGTGCAGGAAGATCACAATACCCCGGAGGAGTGAGGGTCAGGCAGCTCCCCCCTGTCTGTGAAGCCAGCCTCTCACTAGTAATGCAGGGAGGGAGCTGTCTCAGACTTCACCATCCCCCCCCCCCCCCCCTTACCCACACACCATTCACTAGCTGGGACATGGGGGAAGTCAGGAGTGAGGGTCAGGCAGCTCCCCCCTGTCTGTGAAGCCAGCCTCTCACTAGTAATGCAGGGAGGGAGCTGTCTCAGACTTCACCATCCACCCCCCCCCCCTCACCCACACACCATTCACTAGCTGGGACATGGGGGAAGTCAGGAGTGAGGGACAGGCAGCTCCCCCCTGTCTGTGAAGCCAGCCTCTCACTAGTAATGCAGGGAGGGAGCTGTCTCAGACTTCACCATCCTCCCCCCCCCCCCCTCACCCACACACCATTCACTAGCTGGGACATGGGGGAAGTCAGGAGTGAGGGTCAGGCAGCTCCCCCCTGTCTGTGAAGCCAGCCTCTCACTAGTAATGCAGGGAGGGAGCTGTCTCAGACTTCACCATCCTCCCCCCCCCCCCCTCACCCACACACCATTCACTAGCTGGGACATGGGGGAAGTCAGGAGTGAGGGTCAGGCAGCTCCCCCCTGTCTGCGAAGCCAGCCTCTCACTAGTAATGCAGGGAGGGAGCTGTCTCAGACTTCACCATCCTCCCCCCCCCCTCACCCACACACCATTCACTAGCTGGGACATGGGGGAAGTCAGGAGTGAGGGTCAGGCAGCTCCCCCCTGTCTGTGAAGCCAGCCTCTCACTAGTAATGCAGGGAGGGAGCTGTCTCAGACTTCACCATCCTCCCCCCCCCCTCACCCACACACCATTCACTAGCTGGGACATGGGGGAAGTCAGGAGTGAGGGTCAGGCAGCTCCCCCCTGTCTGTGAAGCCAGCCTCTCACTAGTAATGCAGGGAGGGAGCTGTCTCAGACTTCACCATCCTCCCCCCCCCCCCCCCTCACCCACACACCATTCACTAGCTGGGACATGGGGGAAGTCAGGAGTGAGGGTCAGGCAGCTCCCCCCTGTCTGCGAAGCCAGCCTCTCACTAGTAATGCAGGGAGGGAGCTGTCTCAGACTTCACCATCCTCCCCCCCCCCTCACCCACACACCATTCACTAGCTGGGACATGGGGGAAGTCAGGAGTGAGGGTCAGGCAGCTCCCCCCTGTCTGTGAAGCCAGCCTCTCACTAGTAATGCAGGGAGGGAGCTGTCTCAGACTTCACCATCCTCCCCCCCCCCTCACCCACACACCATTCACTAGCTGGGACATGGGGGAAGTCAGGAGTGAGGGTCAGGCAGCTCCCCCCTGTCTGTGAAGCCAGCCTCTCACTAGTAATGCAGGGAGGGAGCTGTCTCAGACTTCACCATCCTCCCCCCCCCCCCTCACCCACACACCATTCACTAGCTGGGACATGGGGGAAGTCAGGAGTGAGGGTCAGGCAGCTCCCCCCTGTCTGTGAAGCCAGCCTCTCACTAGTAATGCAGGGAGGGAGCTGTCTCAGACTTCACCATCCTCCCCCCCCCCCCCCTCACCCACACACCATTCACTAGCTGGGACATGGGGGAAGTCAGGAGTGAGGGTCAGGCAGCTCCCCCCTGTCTGTGAAGCCAGCCTCTCACTAGTAATGCAGGGAGGGAGCTGTCTCAGACTTCACCATCCTCCCCCCCCCTCACCCACACACCATTCACTAGCTGGGACATGGGGGAAGTCAGGAGTGAGGGTCAGGCAGCTCCCCCCTGTCTGTGAAGCCAGCCTCTCACTAGTAATGCAGGGAGGGAGCTGTCTCAGACTTCACCATCCTCCCCCCCCCCCTCACCCACACACCATTCACTAGCTGGGACATGGGGGAAGTCAGGAGTGAGGGTCAGGCAGCTCCCCCCTGTCTGTGAAGCCAGCCTCTCACTAGTAATGCAGGGAGGGAGCTGTCTCAGACTGGTATCAGGGTTAGGGCACTGTGTGCAGGAAGATCACAACACTCCTGGTATTAATAGGGATAGGGCACTGTAAGAGATGACTGTAGTAGATTGAATAAAGATCTGATGTTTCTGCTCTCCTCACACCAAACAAAAACAACACACAAGCAGAGAAGCCCTTCTTACAAAGCTGAGCTAGTGAGTTAAGTAGGAGGAAAAGTAAACATACTGGTGCCAGTGTGGCTACTTAAAAAATACACTTACCAACAATCAACTACATATATTTGAACTGTGTACAGTTCCAGCCAGGACCACCTTTCTAAAATGCACAGTGATTGGCAAATTCAACATGCACTAGCATTTCAGGTGCCTGCTAACAAAAATAATAAACAAACAAGTTCTAGTCACGTGAGTGCTGATCATTACATTACTTTTTTTGTCAAGCTTCCAACTGTTTCCATTTCACATCCCCCCAACCATATTGGTAACATCAATAGATAAGAGCACAGCCAGCCAATAGGAATACATACATACATATTCATTCCTAAGTGACCTTTACTGACCTGGGAAGTGTGAACACTTTGTTTCATTTTCTGTTGGTGTTCGTTAGTTTCCAGTTCCATTTCCCATCCCCCCAACCATCACCTCAGTGGTAACCTTGGTAATATCAATAGATAAGAGGGCAGCCAGCCAATAGGAACACATATTCATTCCTAACTGACCTTCAGTGACCTGGAAAGTGTTTATTTGTATCATTTTCAGTTAGTGCGCACTAAATCGAGTTAGTGCGCACTAACGGGGAGTTAGTGCGCACTAACTCGAGTTAGTGCGCACTAACACGATTTAACGATTTTTAACGATAAATCGTTAGAATTTCTATTGTATCGTGTTCTATAACGATTTAAGACGATATAAACATTATCGGACGATAATTTTAATCGTTGAAAAACGATTCACATCCCTAGTTAGTACTAAAAGACTGTTGTAGCTGTGATTGAATTCAGAGTGTATATATTTTGAACCGACTGAACTAGTCGGTTGTCAGTTCTTTTTTCGGGTGTGAAGGTTCCAGTTCAGGGGGCTCCAACCCTGGGTTCTCTGTTTGCCCTAGAAGGGAAAGTTTGTTTGAGTTGGGGAGTTTTTTTCCTGTACATTAGCTTGGTTATAGGTCAATAATGAGGGACTGCAGGTGGTACTCTTTGTTATGTAGCAGTGCCTGAAAAGTTTTTATTCTCTGTCTATATCTCCTGGTAGGGATGCAAAACCCACTTGTCTGGACTGATCTGTGGTATTCCAGGAAAGAAAATTAGCAGGTAAGAACCGATTTTCCTGTCCTCCTTCACTCACCGAATGTTGCATCCCTCCTCATCTCTCCTCCTCCTGCCGAGTGTTACACTATATGTAATATTCTCATCCCTCCTCCTTTCTCTGAGTGTTACTCTATATGATATTCTCATCCTTCCTCCTCTCACTGAGTGCTGCGCTAGATGTGATATTCTCATCCCTCCTTTCATTGACTACTGTGCTAGATGTGATATTCTCCTCCTCCTCCTCCTCTCACTGAATGCTGTGCTAGATGTGATATTCTCATCCTTTCTCCTGTCACTGAGTGCTGAGCTAGATGTGATATTCTTTCTCATCCCTTTCATTGAGTACTGTGCTAGATGTGATATTCTCCTCCTCTCATTGAGTGCTGCGCTAGATGTGATATTCTCATCCTTCCTTCTCTCATTGAGTGCTGCGCTAGATGTGATATTCTTCTCCCTCCGCCTCCAATTGAGTGCTGTGCTAGATGTGATATTCTCATCCTTCCTCCTCTCACTGAGTGCTATGCTAGATGTGATATTCTCATCCTTCCTCCTCTCACTGAGTGCTATGCTAGATGTGATATTCTCATCTCTTCTCCTGTCACTGAGTGATGCGCTAGATGTGATATTCACTTCTCTCCTTTCTCAGGTGGACGGTGACATCCCTCCAAAGGTGAAGAAGGATGCGCATCAGGTCATTTTGGATTTTATAAGGTCACGACCTCCACTGAAACCGGTACACTGTTTTCATTTCTCTGATAAGTGGTAGTTCCCTGTATGTACCTGGATCAGTCCAGACCATGGGTTTTGTCACCAATCCAGCAGAAGGAGACAGAGAAAGATTCGACTGACTCTGATGTATACTCTGGGGTGCCACTTGCAGTCCGTCAGTATTTCTCTGTCTCCCAGCAGAGGTGGACGTGCCAAATCCTGCAGTCTGTGGTAGTTTTTTTGTCAGGTTGTTTAGTAATTCTTTTTAGTGAGGTATACTAGGTCTTTTTGTTTTGAGACTATTCCTTTAAGATTTATTTAAAAAAAAAAAGTCACTTCGGTTAGCAGCCACTTCACTTCCTCCCAGGAGGTCGGGAGGGCCTGAAGGGACTATCCCTCCTGGTTCTGAGGTAGCCGGAGTTGGGGAGGTTATTTATCCAGCAAGCACTCCTGGCCAGGGTGATACCGGGGGGCCCGGCTAACTCACCCTACTTGGAGCAGCTCCCAGGGTCCGTGGAATTTCGTCAGGTAAAAAAAAAAAAAAATTATATATTTATATTTTGTTCGGTCAGCAGCTTTTTTGTAGTTTTTTTCACTAACTCAGTGCTCGGCGGCGCTGTAGGTTTTCTTTTTGCATCGGGGTGTATTTTTCTTTTTATTTCTTGCTCGCGCCGTTTTTCAATTTTTTTCTTCATGCCACGCATGTGGAGACGCGTGCGCGCAGCTCTCAAGGGAGAATCTCTGCTCTGCTTGCCTCCCTTGTGGGGAAGACCCATCTATTTCAGCCGCGAAGGATTCGAGTCAGCCGGCTCGCACGGCCCCGAAGCCTCAGCGTGGCTGCTCCCCTACTCCGGACCCGTTTCGCTGCAGTGCAGGTATGGAAGCTTTGCTCAGTACCATGCGAGCAGCGACACAGCAAGCCATACAAGGAGCATCGGATCCTCCTCCCTTGTCACCGCAGTCAGCAGTTCCTGGAGGGACAAGCCGAGCGAAGATGCAGCAGGTTCAGAGGACGAGAGCCTTGAGAAGGCCTCAAATTCCTCTTCCTCCTTTTCAGGGGATTTTATCAGGTTCCTCCATAAGGCCTACTAATCCAAGAAGGAGAGAAGGAAGCGCAGAGAGATTTCGTCTGTGCAGGGTCCGAGGGCCCGGCCTTCAAAACGTTCGAGACCAAGCGGTTTTGGTTCTGATTCTGCTCCAAAGCATCCTCTTCGCTCAGGGCCGGCTCACTCCACGGTTACTACTTCGGATGACTCCGAGCAGGACCCATTGAATATCCGGGACAAGTCCCTGCCGGATGTGGATCTCGTAGGGGATCCTAGTCAGGGCAGTGGTTCTGCCCCTCACATAGTGGACAGGGATGATCCCAAAGTGGTCCGCCTTTTTAGGAGGGAGGAATTTAGTCCTTTGATCCTGGCGATTTTACTGGAATTGGGTCTTGAGGCTCCGAAGAAGGACTATCGGATGGGTGATATCGATCCACTGTTGCTGGGCCTTAGGGGTCCGACAACGTCTTTTTCTTTCCATCTTTCTCTCACTGACCTCTTGTACCGGGAGTGGGACACTCCTGAATTAGGTCTGAAGGTAGGATGGGCCATGGACAAGCTATATCCATTACCAGAGGAGGCCTTGGACGTTTTGAAGCTTTCCAAGGTAGATGCTGCAGTGTCAGCAGTCACTAAGAGGACAACTATCCCAGTGATGGGAGCTACGGCCCTTAAAGATCTACAGGATCATAAACTGAAGGTACAGCTCAAGCAAATTTTTGAGGTTTCTGCACTTGGTGTGCGGGCGGCTAGGTGTAGCAGCTTGGCTTTGCGAGCAGGGCTGCGTTGGGTACAGTCGTTGCAAAACAATTCTTCCCTCTCTGATAAGGAGGTAGCACAAGCTGGTTGATTGGAAGCTACTGTTGCCTACAGCGCAGATGCTTTATATGATCTTCTCAGGACTTCGGCTCACTCTATGGTGTCATCAGTGTCGGCTTGCAGGCTCCTCTGATTGAGGAATTGGTCGGCGGACACATCCTCAAAGGCTCAGTTGGAAGCTTTGCCCTGTAAGGGAAAATTACTCTTTGGGAAGGATTTGGAAGATATGATACTTTCCTTAGGAGAGAATAAGATTCACAAACTACCAGAGGATCATCCTAGAGCTTGAAGTTCCTTCTCATCCCGCTCTCATTTTCAGTCTGGTCGAAGATTCCATTCTTCTTGTCCATCGGCTCCACCTGCAAAGCAGTTGTCAGGCAGGCAGCAGAATTGGCCTCAGTCCTTTTGTGGCCGCCACTTCGGAAGACCAGGAAATTCCCAAGCTGCAGGTGGAGCAAAATCTGCCTAATGAGATAGGGCCGGTCCATTCCCCGGTTCCGGTTATAGGAGGCAGGCTGTCTTTGTTTTACGGAGAATGGACCAGATGGACGTCAGATCAGTGGGTTCTCATGGTGATGTCACGGTTATGGTTTAGATTTTGTTTGGCGGCTTCGCAACCGGTTTCTGGTTTCTCCGTGTTCTTATCTGGAAAAACATCGGGTAGTAAGGGACACTCTGCAGCGTCTGCGCCATCTCGGAGCTATCGTCCCAGTTCCTCGACCAGAACAACGTAGAGGTCGTTACTCAATTTACTTTGTCATTCCAAAAAAGGAGGGAGCTTTTTGTCCCATTCTCGACCTCAAAATAGTCAACCGTTGCCCTCGGATTCCCAAATTTCGAATGGAAACCCTCAGGTCAGTCATAGCCTCCGTACACCTGGGAGAGTTTCTGGTGTCTCTGGACCTCACCGAGGCTTATCTTCATATCGGCATTCGCTGTGATCATCAGAAGTTTCTCAGATTTTGCATTCTGGGACAGCATTATCAATTCAGGGCTCTCCCGTTCGGATTAGCCACAGCTCCCACAACATTTACCAAGGTGATGGTTGTGGTAGCAGCACAACTCAAGAAGGAAGGTCTTTTGGTCCATCCGTACTTGGACGACTGGTTAATTCAGGCGAAGTCGAAGTCTCTTTGTCGCTCAACCACCTCTTGCAATCTTGCACACTTTTTACCTTTGTAGCTGTTCCTTTCAGTTTTTTCTAACTATTTTTCTCATTTTCTCAAAGTTTCCCTTTTGAAAGTTTAGCACAAGAGCAGTGGATTTGCTTACTGTCCCCCTTCCAGTCATTAATTCAAATTAGATCATATTATGGTCAATATTGCCAAGCAGCCCCACCATCGTTACCTCTCTCCTAAGGTTCGGAATTCAATTGTATAATCAAATAGGCTTCTTTGGCCTTGTCAAAGGTGTAGCAAATTAGTGCTTGCCACGACATGCCGCCCAGGATCGTCAAAGTCCGCCGGAACACAGCCACGAATCGAGACAGTTCCTGTGGGAGAGAATCCGATCGCTCCCACAAGGGCGAAGCCCAAGCCAATGCCTTCCCTTCTAGACGAGACAAGATAAAGGTGACTTTCGTGAGGTCATCTTGAAAGATGGAGGGCTGCAGAGCAAACTGCATGTATCATTGGTTGATAAACCCTCTACAGAGCTTAGAGTCATCATTAAAACGAGGCAGAGCTGGTAGGGACAACAAGGCTCTAGGATTGGAGGGAGACGGCTGTTGCTGAGAGGAAGCCGGTACTGGAACTGAGTTGCCGGCTAGGACGATAGGGCATCAAGCTGGGCATGTAGGCGCTCAAGGGAGGAGGCCAGTGCCTCAAGAAACTGTTGCTGTTCTTGTACCTTTGAATCCAGGCCAGGAATATCCTGGAGGGCACACGACTCCGTCATGACCTTTGCAACCTGTTATGCCGGAGGTGGACCCTTGGGCCGAGGTTGGGTTGACGCTACCCGTAGGAGGGATCTTATGGGTCCCCACCTTCGGCAGGCAGAGTGGGCAGAAGGCCGGAGGCCAGCTGGCACGTCACCAATACCAGCCCTCGTTCCCCGCAGGTTGAGCCTTTGGGTACCGGGGCCGGCTGGACTTAGGTGGGCCTCCATATGTCGTCGTCGATAGAAGGATCGAGAAGTCAGCCCAGAGGCAGCAAAAGTGGAGAGAAGAAGTCTGTACTGGATGAGGTGGAGTCCTGGAGACCCGGGCACCAATAGAACCAAAGTCAGACGGGGGCGCCCGAGCAAGACAGACCGAAGCCTGAATAGGCCAAGTCTAGGACATAAACTGAAGAAGCGTCGAAGGGCAAGCTGGAGTCAGGGCCAGTGGCAATCTGGAAGCAGTGGCAAGCAAGGCTGAAGTCTGGACGAGGAGAGAGTCAGGAGCGTAGTCAGGCAATGCAGAGGTCTGGGCTTGGAGAGAGGCAATAGAGTAGTCAGGCAATGCAGAGGTCTGGGCTTGGAGAGAGGTAATAGAGTAGTCAGGCAATGCAGAGGTCTTGTTGCATTCGTCTGGGTCAGACGGCTTCGCCCCTTGTGCCTCATCTTTTTCTCGAATCCTCCCGCAAGCCTTGGGAAAATGGCCACCGTCGCATCTGCAAGCCGCGCTCTCCGGCTTCCCTGGAATGGCTATGGGTTGCCTCCTGCCATATTTCTCTCAAGGACCTCCTAGGGTGCACACGCGCTACCCACGTCTTTATGCCAGCATTGGCGCGAACCTCAGGGGCGTCCCCCTCGAGTGATGTCACGACATCCAGGTATATAGCCTACACTTGTTTGCTAGCTCATTGAATTAGCAAGGATTGGTTTCAGCCTGTCTAAGTCACTCTGCCGCTTCCTTGCTGCCGCTGGAAGCCTTCTCTGCCCTTCGGGGTATTTTCTAACCTGGGTACCCGCTCCTCGGGGGCCCTCTGCTTTCCTTTCAGATGCCTTACTGGGATCAGGTACTCGCTCCTCGAGGGCCTGCTCTCCCTGCCTCGGTGCCTGTTACCATCTACTTCTGCCTGGTGGAATCACTAACCTTACAGCTAACATCTAGTGAGTAATCTAATTCTCAGTCTGTCTCATCCACAGCATTGCCGTGCTGGGAAACCTACATCTGGATATCCCTATACCAACTTGGTGAAACGGGTTCCCTCTGCCGAGGGTCCCTGGACTGCTACCTCTGGATCACCTCACTACTGCCACCTCTTGTGGTATACATCAGCTGTACAATAAAAGATCTAATTCTGTGTTTGTGCATCCTGGCTCTAGACCAGTACTGTGGCTCCCCACAGGGCTCCTCCCCGTGGGCGTGGTCATCTGCCACAGTACCCAAGAATCCACCCAAACACCGCTAAACCATACAGATTGCTAACTCCATGGATTCAGCTCAGCTCACCACATTGCAGGCCATTCCAGGCCTAGCCCAGCGAATCTCCGAACAGCAGAATGCGCTGGAGAATTTGACTGCTGCATTTAACCAGCTGCACGTACAGATGAACTTACCAACCACCACAGGTAAAGAAGTTACACCTCCAGAAGTGACGGTCAAGACAATTGTACCTCTATCTGCTCCAACACCCTTCTCAGGGGAAGTTTGGAAATGTAGAGGATTTCTCAACCAATGTTGCATGCACTTTTCCCTGCAACCTAACCATTTTCCTACAGCCAATGCCAAGACCACCTATATCTTGTCTTATCTGGATGGAAGAGCATTGGCTTGGGCCTCGTCGCTGTGGGAACGCGATGATCCTATTCTACATGATCTTGCCGGGTTTCTTGAACTGTTCAGACCAGTTTTTGATGACCCTGTCCGGCATACTACTGCAGGATCTTTTCTGGTGCACTTGAAGCAAGGTAATAAACCTTTATCAGACTTCACCATAGAATTCAAGACACTGGTGTCTGAATTACATTGGGACTCTAAATGCCTGAGGACCCTCTTCTTTGAGGGGTTGAACTCTCGTTTAAAAGACGAGCTGGCTGCTCATGAAATGCCTGAGACCTTGGCTGGACTGGTGAAGTTGGCAACAAGGATTGATCGCCGACTTCGTGACAAGGTTCAAGAGACCAAGACTCCCAGAAGACCCTTTCCAGGTGAAACTCGAGTTAAACCTACACCCAGGTCTGTTCCATCGGTTCCAGTTGCTGGTGAAGAAGAACATATACCCTTAGGCCGCAGTCACCTGACGTCAAAAGAGAGAACGAGAAAGAGGTTGGGCCTATGTATGTATTGTGGACAAGCTGGCCATGATGTACAGACATGCCCTATATGTCCGGGAAACTGGAAGACCTAAGTCCTACAGGAAGCCTCTTCTCAGGTCTAACTGCACCCTCTCCTCCACTTTCTATTCCTGTATCCTTGATCTGCAGACCCTTAGAATACCAGACTCTTGCCCTAGTGGACTCAGGGGCAGGAGGCAATTTTATTTTGAAACAATTAGTGGAGCACTTCCAGATCCCCACCACTGCCATGACGACTCCACTACTTCTGTCTTCAATTCACGGAGAGCCCTTACCGGGCGAAGTAACCCAGCTCACTGAACCCGTGAGTTTACGGACCGGTGCTCTCCATTAAGAGACCATCTTCTTTGTTCTAGAGAAGGCCATGCACCCTATAGTATTGGGGTTACCGTGGCTGCAACAGCATATTCCTCAATTCAATTGGGCCACTCTGGAACTTTCACGCTGGGGCCCAGATTGCCATGGTAAATGTCTGATGGAGGTCTCTCCAATACCCTGCATGCCAACTACCCCATCGATGCCTGGGTTGCCACCTCAGTATGCATCTTTTCAAGATGTGTTTTCCAAAGAAGCTGCAGACATACTCCCTCCACATAGATCCTACGACTGCACCATCAATTTGAAGCCTAACACTGAACCACCCAAGGGCAGGGTTTACCCTCTCTCCGTGACAGAGAATAAAGCCATGTCTGAATACATACAGGAGAATCTTCAGAAAGGCTTCATAAGACCCTCCAAGTCTCCTGCTGGTGCAGGCCTTTTCTTTGTGGGGAAGAAGGACGGAACATTGCGTCCATGTATTGACTACAGAGGTCTAAACGAGATCACTGTGAAGGACTGTTATCCCTTACCACTCATCTCAGAGCTATTTGACAGACTACAGGGAGCCAAGATATTCTCCAAGCTGGATCTCAAAGGAGCCTATAATTTAGTTCGCATTTGTTCTGGCGATGAATGGAAGACAGCCTTCTATACCCCGGATGGGCACTTTGAATATCTAGTGATGCCCTTTGGCCTGTGCAATGCCCCGGCTGTCTTCCAAAACATGTTGAACGACATTCTGCGTGATCTACTCTACAAATGTGTTGCTGTGTACTTAGATGACATCTTAATCTTTTCCCAGGACATGAACACTCAGCTGGAGGATGTCAAAAGAGTGCTGCAAAGACTTCGTGAGAATCGTCTATACGCCAAGTTGTCTAAGTGCGAGTTTCACAAGGAATCAGTGCCTTTCTTAGGGTACATTGTGTCCAACCGAGGCTTCCAGATGGACCCACAGAAGCTGGAGAGCATTAAAAAATGGTCACAATCCACAGGTCTAAAGGCTCTTAGACGATTTCTGGGATTTACCAACTACTACAGAACATTAATTAAAAACTACTCCTCACTAACTGTTCCGCTTACAGCTATGACCAAGAAAGGTGCCAACATCGCCAATTGATCTACGGATGCAGTAACAGCATTCCAGAAACTGAAAGACGCCTTCTCGAGCAAGCCATGCCTCCAACAACCGGATCCTACCAGGCCCTTCATCGTTGAGGTCGATGCCTCAGACGTAGGAGTAGGGGCCGTGCTAAGTCAGGCCGGTGACTCTAAGACCTTACACCCATGCTCATTTTTCTCCCGTCGATTCTCGCCAGTGGAGAAGAACTACAGAATAGGAGATAAAGAATTACTGGCAATAAAGATGGCATTCAAGGAGTGGTGCCCTTGGCCTGAAGGTGCACAACATCCAATCACAGTCTTAACGGACCACAAAAATCTGGAATACCTCCGCCACACTCAACGCCTAAACCATAGGAAGGTGAGAAGGTCCCTGTCTTCAACAGATTTGACTTTGTGCTGAAATATCACCCCAGAGATAAGAATGTCAGAGCAGATGCCCTATCTCGCTCATTTCTCTCTGAGGACGTACCTGAGGAACCCCAACATATCATCGACCCGAAAAGAGATATCCTGTCAGCTACTCACCCAGTACCTGCGGGTAAGACTGTGGTACTTAAGAACTAAGAAAAAAGCTGTTAGGTTGAGCTCATGACTCTAAACTGGCTGGACACCCTGGTCAACACACAACTCTGGCAAAACTTCAGAAGTACTATTGGTGGCCCACCATGAAGGAAGACACGTTCTACTACGTTGCTTCTTGTTCCAATTGTGCCAGACAGAAACCACCGCCTGGTTGTCCTTGGGGCCTTCTCCAACCTTTGCCAGTGCCAGACGAGCCCTGGACACACATCACTACAGATTTTGTGGTAAACTTACAGCTTTCAGGAGGAAATAACACCATCTGGGTAACAGTGGATCTTTTCTCGAAGATGGCTCACTTTGTGGCTCTTCCTGGCTTGCCCACAGCCATGGAGCTTGCAAAGCTTTTCATCACTCACATCTTTCGCCTACACGGCATGCCAAAGCACATCATCTCTGATTGAGGAGCCCAATTCACAGTGAAGTTCTGGAAGGCATTGTGCAAGAAGTTTGATATCTCTCTCGACTTCACCTCTGCATACCATCCTCAGTCTAACGGGCAAACTGAGAGAATGAATAGGACACTCAAGCAGTTCATTCGTGCCTATGTGGGTACTAGTCAAAATGATTGGGCTGAACTGTTGCCCTGGGCTGAATTCGCCATCAACTCTCATCCAGCAACATCTACTGGATCAACACCATTTGAAGTGGTCTATGGACGACTACTATTACCACTTCCACTTTCAGTGTCGTCCCCGGCAGCTCAATCTACTGCCAAAGATATTCAACAACTCTGGACTAAAACCAAAGAGATGCTACGTAAAGCAGGACTACGAGCAAAGAAAGGCTGTGATGCTCATCATGACAAGGCTTCAGAATTTAAGCCTGGTGATAAAGTCTGGTTATCGACAAAACATTTAAGACTCAAGCTACCATCAGCTTGTTTTGCTCCACGCTTTGTCGGACCCTTTCCCATTCTCTGACGACTAAGTACTCTTACATACAGTCTGAAACTTCCATCAGCACTGAAGATTCATAATGCGTTCCATCAGCACTGAAGATTCATAATGCGTTCCACGTCTCACTATTGAAGCCATTAGTTCTTAGTGAGTCCTCAACCAAGACACCTGAACCTACACCTATTGATGCAGATGAAGACATCGAATACAAGATAGATGCTGTCCTTGACGTGAGAAAGAGAGGCAGAGTATGGGAATACTTTCTGTCATGGGAAGGTTATGGACCTGAAGAAAACTCTTGGGAAGCTTTGGCTAATATCATGGATAAAGAGATGCTTCAGCAATTCCACAGAATACATCCTCAGAAACCAAGACCAGGTAGGAGGACTGGAGGGAGCCCTTTGAAGGGGGGTACTGTTGCGTCCGTCGGGGTCAGACGGCTTCGCCCCTTGTGCCTCACCTTTTTCTCGACTCCTCCCGCAAGCCTTGGGAAAATGGCCACCGCCGTGTCTGCAAACCATGCTCTCTGGCATCCCTGGAATGGCTATGGAGTTGCCTCCTGCCATGTTTCTCTCAAGGATTTCCTAGGGTGCACGCGAGCGTGCGCCACCCACATCTTTATGCCAGCATTGGCGCGAACCTCGGGGGCATCCCCCTTGAGTGACGTCACGACATCCGGGTATATAGCCTACACTTGTTTGCTACCTTGTTGAGTTAGCAAGGATTGGTCTCGGCTGGTCTAAGCTACTCTGCCACTTCCTTGCTGCCGCTGGAAGCCTTCTCTGCCCTTTGGGGTATTTTCTAACCTGGGTACCCGCTTCTCGGGGGCCCTCTGCTTTCCTTTCAGGTGCCTTACTGAGAGCAGGTATTCGCTCTTCGAGGGCCTGCCCTCCCTGCCTCGGTGCCTGTTACCATCTACTTCTGCCTGGTGGAATCGCTAACCTTACAGCTAACATCTAGTGAGTAATCTAATTCTCAGTCTGTCTCATACACAGCATTGCCGTGCTGGGAAACCTACATCTGGATATCCTTATACCAACTTGGTGAGACGGGTTCCCTCTGCCGAGAGTCCCTGGACTGCTACCTCTGGATCACCTCCCTACTGCCACCTCTGGTGGTATACATCAGCTGTACAATAAAAGATCTAATTCTGTGTTTGTGCATCCTGAGTCTAGCCTAGTACTGTGGCTCCCCACGGGGCTCCTCCCCGTGGGCGTGGTCATCTGCCACAGTACCCAATAATCCATCCAAACACCGCTAAACCATAACAGGTCTGGGCTTGGAGAGAGGCAATAGAGTAGTCAGGCAATGCAGAGGTCCGGGCATGGAGAGAGTCAACGGCGTGGGAAGGCAAAGCAGAGGTCCGGGCTTGGAGAGAAAATGTCGTGGTCAGGCAAAGCGGAGGTCCGGGCTTGGAGAGAGTCAATGGCGTGGTCAGGCAAAGCAGACATCGTAATTCGAGAAGGCAATCCGAGAGTAGGTAGGAATCAGGAACACAGGAACGAGGAAACCAGGAAAAGGAGTCAGCGAGGATCAGGAACCAGGAACGAAGGGGAATCACCAGGAGGCAACGAGTACACAACCAGCGTGGGGACCTGCTGCAAAGGCAATCCTTAGGAGCGGAGCCCGGCCTTAAATACCGGAGCTCTGCTGATGTCATCATCCAGGGCCGTGGCTAGGTTCCCGCCGCGGGCCCTACTTAAGACTCAGTGATGAGCGCGTGTGCGCCTAGAACATGGGGGTAATCTGTACAGAGCAGCAGTTACTATCCTTAACAGAAACATGGGGGGTAACATGCATGGAGTGGCAGTTACTATCCTTAACAGAAACATGGGGGTAATCTGCACGGAGCAGCAGTTACTACCCTTAACAGAAACATGGGGGTAACCTGCATGGAGCAGCAGTTACTTCCATAAGAAACTTGCTGGGAAGACTGGATGTACTATTTATTTATTTATTTATTTAATGCTTTTATGTACCGGTATTAGTATGCAAACATCATACCGGTTTACATTGTAACTGAAAGATAGAAATTAGGGATGTGAGTCGTTTTAGGACGATTAAAATTATCGTCCGATAATTTTAATATCGTCTTAAACCGTTATGGAACACAATACAATAGAGATTCTAACGATTTATCGTTATAAATTGTTAGAATCGTGAGCCGGCACACTAAAACCCCCTAAAACCCACCCCCGACCCTTTAAATTAAATCCCCCACCCTCCCGAACCCCCCCCCCCCAAATGACTTAAATAACCTGCGGGTCCAGCGGCGGTCCGGAACGGCAGCGGTCCGGAACGGGCTCCTGCTACTGAATCTTGTTGTCTTCAGCCGGCGCCATTTTCCAAAATGGCGCCGAAAAATGGCGGCGGCCATAGACGAACACGATTGGACGGCAGGAGGTCCTTCCGGACCCCCGCTGGACTTTTGGCAAGTCTTGTGGGGGTCAGGAGGCCCCCCCCAAGCTGGCCAAAAGTTCCTGGAGGTCCAGCGGGGGTCAGGAGATCGACTGCAGGAGGTCGTTCAGCGAGGCGCCGGAACCCTCGCTGAACGACCTCCTGCAGTCGATCTCCTGCCGGTACCATTTTCCGTACGAAAATGATTCGCGGCGGGAAATCGCTCCCTGACCCCCGCTGGACCTCCAGGAACTTTTGGCCAGCTTGGGGGGGGCCTCCTGACCCCCACAAGACTTGCCAAAAGTCCAGCGGGGGTCCGGAAGGACCTCCTGCCGTCCAATCGTGTTCGTCTATGGCCGCCGCCATTTTTCGGCGCCATTTTGGAAAATGGCGCCGGCTGAAGACAACAAGATTCAGTAGCAGGAGCCCGTTCCAGACCGCTGCCGTTCCGGACCGCCACTGGACCCGCAGGTTATTTAAGTCATTTGGGGGGGGGGTTCGGGAGGGTGGGGGATTTAATTTAAAGGGTCGGGGGTGGGTTTTAGGGGGTTTTAATGTGCCGGTTTTGCGATTTTACGTTTTTTTTTATTTTTTCACGATTTTTTCACGATTTTTTCACGATATTTTACCCCCCCCAAACGGCAACAATACGATTCCCTCCCCCTCCCAGCCAAAATCGATCGTTAAGACGATCGAGGACACGATTCACATCTCTAATAGAAATACAATTAACAGGGAGGGGGAAAAGGGAGGGAGTAAATACATAGTGCAGTAAGAAAGGAAAGGGAACATCAACTTTGAGAGGTAAATAGGGAAGTTAATTACAAAGGGCTATATACATCAACTTTGAGAGGTAAATAGGGAAGTTAATTACAAAGGGCTATATACAATATTTACAGAAAGCTATTACAGAAAGCTATCAATAGTGTGCAATTTAAGAGTCATTTGTGTGAGGATTGTTCAAGAGGAATGAGAGGAGTAGGCAAGTGGAGGCAGATTATTCTGGGAAGGCCTGTCGGAAGAGCCATGTCTTTAGTTTTTTTCTGAATTTGGAGTAGCATGGCTCAAGTCTGAGTGTAGTCAGGAGGGAGTTCCATTGCTTCGGGCCTGCAATGGAGAGAGCGCGGACCCTTGTGGAGGAGAGGTGGGCTTTTTTGATGGGAGGTACTGTTAGGGTACCTTTGTTGACAGAGCGCATGGGTCGGTCGGAGCGTACGGGGCAAAAGGGTTCATCTAGCCAGTTAGAGTTGTAGGAGTAGATGGATTTGTGTATTATGGTTAAGGTTTTAAAGAGGATGTGGGATGTTATGGGGAGCCAGTGGAGGTCTTTGAGTATGGGAGTGATGTGGTCTGATTTCCGTGAGTTAGCAATAATCCTGGCGATGGCATTTTGGAACATTTGTAGGGGTTTCGTGGTGGAAGCGGGTAGTCCGAGGAGGAGGGCGTTGCAGTAATCTAGTTTAGAGGAGAGAGTAGATTGGATAACAGTGCGAAAGTCATGATAGTGGAGGAGGGGTTTAAGTTTCTTTATAACATTGAGCTTGAAAAAACCTTCTTTGAGGATGGAGTTGATCTGTTTCTTTAGATTAAGTTGTTGGTCTAAAATTACTCCAAGGTCCTTAACAAAGGATTGGGATGATGTGGCGCTGAATGCTGGGTCATTGGAAATCAGGGGTTTGGGGGGTTGGTGTTGAGAGAGTAGTAGCAGTTCCGTTTTGGAGGAGTTTAAGGCAAGGTGGCTGTTCGAGAGAAAGTCATTTATAGAGGCAAGGGTGGTGTTCCAGAATGCAAGGGCATCAGAAAGCGAGTTGTGGATGGGGATAAGGACATCGTCTGCGTAGAGGTAGAATTTGAGGCCAAGGTCTGTGAGGAACTGACAGAGGGGTATGAGGTAGATATTGAATAAGGTAGAGGAGAGGGAGGAGCCTTGGGATAAGGGGTAGAGAGCAGATTTGGCATTTCCTATTTTGACGGCAAACTTTCTGTTAGATAAGTAGGATTTGAACCAGAGCAGGGCTAGGCCAGAGATACCTATTTCGGCCAAGCGGTTGATGAGGTAATTGTGATTGATGGTGTCAAAGGCAGCTGAGTTGTCAAGAAGAGCAAGGAGATAGCAGTTGCCCTGATCCATGCCTCTGAGAATGTGGTCTGTGAGTGAAAGTAGGAGTGTTTCAGTATTAAGGGATTTGCAGAAACCGAATTGGGCAGGATGCAGAATATTGTTATTGTCAAGGTATTCAGTGAGTTGGGTATTAACGATCTTTTCCATAATTTTGGAAATGAAGGGCAAGTTTGAGATCGGACGGAAGTTGGAAGGGTCTTTGGGGTCTAGTGAGGGTTTTTTAAGGAGGGGTTTTACTATTGCTTGTTTGAGGACAACTGGGACGGAGTCTGAGGAGAGAGAGGAGTTGATAATGTCAACAATGGGTTTGGCAATGGAGTTTGGGATTAAGAGGAGGGTTTTTGTGGGTATGGTGTCTGAGGGATGGGTTGCCGTTCTAAGTTTTCTGAGGATGGATTCCACTTCTTTGGTAGAAGTCAGGTCAAGGGTGTGAAGGGTACTGTTGGCCGGGGTGGGCTGCATTGGAGATTGCAAGTGCAAGTTCATCTCCTGGGCAGGGTTTCCTGTAGGTAATGGTAATGTTGCTTGTGGGGGCGGGGTTGGCAGGGGTAGAGAGTGGTAGAGAGGCTTCTATGAGGAAGTGGTCAGACCAGGGTACTGGGGAGCAGGTGGGGGTTGGGGGGGTGGGGAGGCAAAAAGCAGTGGTTGATGAAGATGAGGTTGAGGGAGTGTCCAGCTTGATGAGTAGGGGAGGAGACAATTTGTCGGAAGCCCAGAGCTTGGAGGGCGGTGAGGAATGCATCACAGGAAGGGGAGAGAGGAGTGGCATCGACATGTAGATTGAAATCTCCTAGTATGATGGAAGGGATTTCAATGTTGATGTTGGCGGATATGAATTCAATAAAGGGGGACGGATCTCGGTCGATGGAGCCGGGGGGGGGGGGGGGGCGTATATGAGGCAGATCTGTAGCGTAGGGGATTTGAAAAGGCCAATTTCTAGTTTGGGGGGTGAGGAAATGTGAGCGAGCTTGAGATTTAGGTGCTTCTTGAAGGCTAGGAGGATGCCGCCTCCTCTTTTTTTTGGTTTTTTCCTGCCATCCATACTATGTCACTATTTATGTTACTATGTAGGCATGTACTTTTACTAGTGTGGAGGGTGAGCAACAGTAAAATGGCATTTTAATGGCTTTCATTACTACCCTCCTCCTGGGGCAAATGGCAGTAGCCTGCCTAGGTTCCAAGTCCAAGGTATTTGTGTACTCGTAGATCTGGTAGGCAATTTTCAAAGTAAAACTATATGCAGACTTTACATCTCCCTTTATTGCAGGTGGAGAAAAACATGTGTGTAGTTTTTAAAAATGCCATTCTGTGCAGGTCCTTTACTCCATTGCCCTAAATACCCTCTCAGAACCGCCCCTTTTACTGCAGCTAGAAGCACATGCGTATGATTCATCGCTCTGACAAAATGATGGCAGAAAAAGAACAACTGGGCCTATCCAGTCTGCCCAGTTGAGTGTTTCACTATGTACCACTGTGCCAACCCATCTCATAATCCAATACCAGCTCCCCTCCCCCATGTTTTTATCTGAATTTTCAACCCCTTTCCACCAAGTCTGCCCAGAACCTGTTACAGTATAGGCCTCTGCCACCTCCATGCTAAGCCACTTCCTGCCTTGTCAGCTTCCTCTGTGATTCTTACAAGACCAACACTCAGGTCCTTTCTCTGTCTTATTACCATCAAAACTAGAAGGGCAGTATTCAGGCAGGTTAACTCTGCAGGATAAATGGCTTTGAAAATTGTACTTTTAGACACACTTACACACTAAGACACATGAATATGCACACATGCACACTAAGACACAGGAGCATTCAGACATGCACATTAAGATGTACAAGCACACTGACAGACAAGCACTCATTAATGCACAGTAAGACATATGAGCACACTAAGACACACAAGCACTCACCCATGAACACTAAGACACATGAGCACTCACATGCACACTAAGACACATGAGTACACTAAGACACACGAGCACACAGACATCACACAAAGAAACACAAGCTCTCACACATGCACAGTAAGACACACGAACATGCACACAAAGACACATGAGCACTCTAAGATGCAGGAGCACTCACACATGCACACTAAGATACAGGCACACACTAAGACTCAGGAGCACTCACACATGCACATACTCAGTCAAGCACTCACACATACACACTAAGACACACGAGCACTCACATATGCACAAACACAGACGAGCACACTAAGGCAAGTACTCACACATGCACATTAAGACACATTGTCACACTAAGACACACACATACACTCACCCTTCTCTGGTTGTAACCCTTTCTTTTCCTTTGTCTGCACGGTGGAGGCATCAGAGAGGAGCCTGAGACCAATGCCTCTGAAGCAGAGCAGCCTCCATGAAAAGATTCTGGAAGAAATCAGACAAGAACGGAAACTTCGCCCC